>NC_089583.1:117169913-117194681 GCF_019320115.1 Miscanthus floridulus
ATGGTGGAGCGCCAACGGCTCCATCCTGCTAGGCTAGTGCGGGGTGCAGGACATCATCACTCTCAACACATTGGACAACCAGTACTACAAGACGCGGTAAATCACAAGGTGCTATTCATCTCGGACGCGGCCCGTCTCAACTCGATGAGACGGCGAAGAAGGTGATCGAGAACGCTTTCATCCATGGAAGGTGGGAGAGGAAATTCACCAAGGCGATGGTGAAGATTTCGCTCCTCGACATCAAGAGACTACCACCAACAGGGAGATCCGGAAGAACTGCCACGTCGTCAACTAGCGTTAGATTTGTTTCCTCGTCATAAGTACAAGTGCTTTGTTTGATTTGATTCTTTGTTGCATCCAGATATCTGGTTGGTTTTTTGGTATTGAGTTGGCATAAGATTATGATATGCTCGATTAGAGATCACATGATTCAATAAATTAATTAAGTTCCTAGTTCTTTTTTGGCTGAACCTCAATGCTCCATTTTTTAGACTGAATTGTGATCAATGGTCTGATTTTACAATAATGCATACTAATGACACCTGATACATGTGGGTAAAACCTCAGAGGAAGTGTCAATTGCGTATACATGCCTGTGGCAGTATAATATAGTAGCCCACTCTTTTCTTTTGAACGGTAATGGCAAGTGTTCTGCCTTTTCATTGGATCAGAGTAAGGAAAAGAGTGCAACTACAAAGCCTCAGAAAAGTTGCTATGATCTGTGAGCTATGGAAAAGTTGTTTTTTACAACGACACTTAAAAGAGTATCCCATATCTGACATATATTGAGGAAAACAACCTGGATAATAAGACATAAAATGACCTCTAAAAAATAAGAGTACATAATAAAAACAAATTGGTCTTCTTCTTCCTACGATCATCCGCCGCTTGCCGGAGCTCGAAAATCACCCTAAATAGATGGTAAAGAAATGGAACACTTGCAAACATCCTCGCCAAATATGGCTTTGAAGACCACAAAAGCCACTCACTACTGACAACGAGATCTACTACCCACTGAATGAATATTGGTTGGAGGAACCTCCAAGGAACACAGGCTTACAATTCTTCACCATCAGATTGTTGAAAATACCAAACCTTGCTGTCGAACAGATCGAAAGAAGATGTCGAGATCATCCCATCGAAAGTCAGCCAACTGCTTCCTAAGATAAACATACCAATTGCCAAGATCTGAAGAGCAACAGATTTGACAAAAACTATGCTCTCACTAGCCCTTCACCGATGCTAGATTGAACGTCATTGAGGTAGAGAGAGAGGCATGAGAGATCTTATTCTAAAGCGTCATCGTTGCCACAACCTCGTTGATGACACCAGAAACCAAATACTACAAGAAACATTAGAACAAACCTAGATCTATAAAGAGGTCGGGTCCCCACTCTAACCACCGGTGAGATCGCCGGATGGGAGAGTGAAAGGAACTTACAGTGCCTAGAGAGGGGTGAATAGGCGTATCTAAAATTTTACAACATAAACTAAAGTTCAATGTCATCAACTGTCGGAAGTCCCGACAGTTTGGGCCGGAACTTCCGACCGTCGGAAGTCCTAACACAAACTGTCCGGGAGTTCTAACTTCTACATGAACTATTAAACCAGTGCTAAAATAAACTAAGAATGAATTAGCTTATAACCCCACTTCCTAGTGGTTAGGTAATATAAAGATGTAGGATCACTCCCTTGACATCGAAATGCCACCACTCTATAGATCGGGTCTAAACCCTAAGATATAGCTAGAGGGGGAAAGAGACAACCAAGGACAAGTGAATGCAAACAATACAACATCAACAAGCACGCGAGAGAATGATTTATCCCAAGGTTCAGCAACCCCACAAAAGATCTCCTATGTCCTCATTGTTGAGGTGACCACAAAGGTTAGAGTCACTTCTATGTCCTTGGCTCTCTCAAGGAAACCATAAAGGTCACTTGAGTTTTTCACTAGAAATTAAGGGTAATACAAACTTCCCAAGGCTCTTCCATAAGATGGACGCTCTTGGGCGATGCCTAGCCGGCTAGGGGCAAAGCCCTAAGAGTAACAAATGCAAATCCAACCTACTTGACGAAGAAATCAAGTGCCCAAGCTTGCTTAGATGATTTTCTCACTCAATCCACCCTCTCTTCACTCAAATCCTTGGAGGAATCGAAGCTAGGAGCAAAGGGGAGAGGAGAGGGGTGCCTTGAATGCTTGGGAGCTGTTTTGGCCAAAGTTAGGTCATGAGTAATGAGTGGGTAACAATTAGAAGAGAGGAGAGAGATATTTATACTTTAAGGCAAATTCTAACCATTCAGATCTGCATTTAAAGTTCCAACCTAGATCACCTGAACTTTTGGCACCTATATTTTTGTATGGTCAATAGCATGGTTAGGGGAGTTTGGGCAAACATGGCGTACCCTAGAACTCCCGACGGCTACCAGGACTTCTGGCAGTCGGGACTTTCGACTAGCGTCGGGACTTCCGACGCGCAGTGACGGCCCCTCAATTTGAAAGTCCTCAGTGCATCCATATTTGCACCAAGATCACGCACAAATACGCACTAATCATAGGGATGATATACAGATATATAATAAAGGTTCCAATCTTTATTGATATTCTAAATTAAGGTCTACAACAGTGGCCAAAGGGGCATAGTCATAGGCTACATAGTAGCGGAAGACTACGGCCATGAAATGACATTATTGGTGGTCTCTAAAGCGGGATTATAACACAACGAAACGACATCCTATTCCACAGGCAACTTGAGCACGAACGAAACCTTAGCCTCGATGTCACATTCCTATGATCATATCTCCTTACGGGAAACCCAATCCTCGTGGTACATTTCATCTTCGAAGTCATAGTCTTCTTCTATGCCAAGGTCTATGAGTCAACAATGGGTTAGTACATACGTACTCAGCAAGTCCCAACCACAGGGTAGAAATAGAGATGTGGTGGTGATTATGATTACAGGTTGGGTCCTAGTAGAGTATTACCATTCCCACTAGTGCCTGGGTTAGCATCATTCTATTACCAGTTTCATTACACATAAAAGTAAAACTAATCATAGTATCCCATCCTAGCATTTGCCCATTCCAAGAACGTGGCTATTCGAATAGATTTAATAACCTCTACAGAGGTGTATAAACTTCCCCACATAATAGGTGCAACCTCATCCATGATCGATGGACGAAATAGACCTAACGAGACTTCGTACCTAAATGTACGCGTAGATGTCTATATAACTCTACTACGGCTTCTCAGGGGTTGGAGACACAAAACCGGGAAGATACCAAATCCCCCTAAACGTGATGATACCAAATCATCACAAAAGAAAACATGGCTCAAATAGGCCAAGAAAGCAGTGGCTCGAACACGGCCTAAAAACCTAAAGCTTAACGTGGAAGATCACATAGCATCCACGCCAACCGGATATGAAAGAAATCCATCCCCTATGTCGGCTCCTGATATTCCATTGCCTACACCGGCCTCCTAGTAGAAACTATACTTCTATCTAACGGGGTGTGAGGTCAATCCTACCCATATAAACACGTGGCTGTACGAAATAACTCACTAGGTGAGAGGGACTACGAACTGGTCCTTATGTGACCGAGGCGAGTATCTCCCAAAGAAATCCCCTCTAGGCATCCTTGCCATGGTAAACTACCTCCATAGTTTACCACTACTTACCCCATGTTGGGGTTTAGTTTAGGTTTAACATGTTTTAAGTTCTATTATTATCCCTAAATCTAGTCATGATGTGGAGCTTATAAAATAACAAGATAACCATTTATTTTAATTATTTCATACTAACCGAGCTCATTTTCTAAGGTAATAATCTCATAGTCATGTTTTAGCATTTCAGTGGTTTTAAGCAAGATGGTAAGGAGGGGAGCTTGGACTTGCCTTCGTCATTGACACTCTGTGGCACGTCTATGAAATTCAGGCCTTTGTCCTCCTAACGATCACTGTCGTCTGTCGGACGTATCGGTCAAATAAGACTACCGCTACTCGCAAAAGAAAAAGGCAAAAGCAAACATAGAACTATATGGAGGCACTAGGTGCATATGGTAGGGTTTGCTTTTAGATGAATTTTAGATGTGGTTTCATGCAAAATGGAGTTATGGTTTAAAAGTTATTAATTTTAGAAGTTTATTCTATAGCTAATTAACTAGGTAGAATTTTATATGCATTTTCTAGTCCATGAAAATGGGTGCAAACTACATGGTAAATTTCTTTCATGCATCCAGTTTATTTACAAATTTTCTATGAATTTTTCTAAATCGGGAAAATAGGTTTTTAACATTCTGTGTGCACTAACCGGGTGTACCCAGCGTTTTCCTCAGTGTACCCAACGCTATGTGTGGTGTGCGTGTGTGTGTGTGACAGGTGGGTCCCATGGCCACGTCAGCTCAGGACGGCATTAGGACCATGGCCCATGTGATAGAGAGAAGAGGAGGAGGGGAAGTAACGGACAGCGACGGCGGTAACGGGGACACCATTATGCCCTAGTCCCACCTGTCAGTGAGAGAAGGGAAGAGGGGAACGGCGACAGGGAAGGTGGCCATGGGCTCGCCAGGAAAAGCTTCGCCAGTGGCGTCGTGCCTTAGGAAGGATGTGTGGTAGGTGGATGGCACTCGGGGTGGCTCACCGTGGTCGGTGGTGGGTTCCACGGCGGCTGCGGGCATCCAAGACAGCGGTGGTGGCTCGTCAGAGCCAGTGCAGCGGTGGCGAGAAGTGAAGGTGCTCCTAACTAGCCTAAACTACCTAACCAACTACATGTGTGGGTGCGTGGGAGTGTGAGAAACACTATGGGGTGACGTGAGGACCAGCCGAGCCCTACCAACGGTGAGCCGGCGACCATGGCGGCTCGGTGGTGCATGGTGCATGCGAATCGGGCAACATAGAGGGGAAGAGAAGGAAATAGCTATGCCATTAGATAGAGGAGGCTATGGGGAACTCACCTACTGCTCCAATTGGCCAGGGACGCAGTGAGAGGGAAAGAAGACAGAGGAATCTCCATTGGCGTCAGTGGAGACTAGATTGGGGAAAACCTACCTAGTGCTCTTACCGAAAGGGGGAAAGAGGAAACGGAGGGGGAGATGGTGTGTTCTGGCTCACTGCGGAGCTTGGAGTGGTGGTGGGTGAGGCGGAGGCTCACCGACCAGCCCCTTTTATAGGCGGGCAAGGTCGGCGGTGGCTGTGGGATATTTCCCTACCCACCGGTGGATATTTTCCACCTCACTCACGTGCTCGAGCTCGGTGGTGGGGAGCTAGATGCCTCAGTGTCCGTTCGTACTCTGGCAAGTTCGTCGGCGTTCTTGGTCACGTCGGTGAGGTCTTCCCTTGCCTGCTGCCATGCCGGCATTGACGCATTGTGGGCGTTGAGAGAGAAGAGAGGGAGGGAGAGGGGAGATGGGATAGCTCGGGGTGTCATCAACTCGGCAACTATGTGCCCGTCATCCCCAGCGCCGAGCTAGTCCATGGTAGGGTCGGTACAGCGGCACAGGCATGGTCGGCGTGGGGGAGACGAAGGAGCTGACAGCCGGGTCCCACCTGTCGCTAAGAGAGAGGGAGGGAGAAGGGCCACGGGCTGCTGGTGCTGCGATACTAGGTCGTGGCCGGCCCATGCGGGAAGGGGAAGAAGGGGATGGGGAAGTGGGCTACGCTGTGGGCCGAATGGAGAGGGGAAGGGAGAGGAGGCCCATTGCCCCTTTTCTATTTCCTTTCCTTTTCTAGTTTCCTTCTTTTCCTATTTAGCTATTTTGAAATGGTTTGAATGCAAATTCAAATGCAGTTTGAATTTAGTGATGCCACCATAAGTTCAACGAGCAAACAAACACTCAACCAACCATGGTTTCCTAATATTCTATTCCTATGTTGATTTATTTATATTATTTTCTAGGTTAACTAGTTGTATGTGTGAGTTTCTATGCAAAGTTTTAAAAAATTTATTTCTTTAGTGATTTTTAAACTAAGTCAAATTTTTAGGGTGTTACATGCAGCCAGTGGTCAAGCAACCTGAAGGCTATGTCTGCAAGCGCCGGGACTTCTGACTCCCGGAACTCCTAGGAACCGTCGGAAGTTCCGACGACCAAAGTCATAGAAAACTAATTCTAAGTGTTTGTGAAGTGATAGAGTATCTCTCTTTTGATTTTAATTCGATACTTGAATATTCTATCTTCCTCAAACCACCTAAATTTGCATCCCTCTTAATAGTACGACAAACCTAAACCCAAAAACATAAGATAGATATGTGAAGAGCGTT
Source organism: Miscanthus floridulus (assembly GCF_019320115.1). Classification (NCBI taxonomy): domain Eukaryota; kingdom Viridiplantae; phylum Streptophyta; class Magnoliopsida; order Poales; family Poaceae; genus Miscanthus; species Miscanthus floridulus. The sequence goes on from NC_089583.1 coordinate 117,176,168, forward strand.
TGAGTTCATCCGCCTTTTAAACTTCAAGAATTGAGGGACACCATTTCATCTTGAACATCAATTTAATTCCTTCACGGGGCTAAAGTTGTAATATTTCTCATTAAAAACTCATTAGTCCCTAATTTGGATGTCATCAATACACAAAAACCCACACCAGGGGCAAATGCACTTTGAGAAAGAGGAGGGAGATCAATGCGGTTGCGGTAGAAGCTGGCAAGATGAGCAGTTTCCACGTGGGAGAAGTTTTGCGGAGACGCAACTCCCGGTTGGGATTTGCGACGTTATATGGAAAAGTTGTTATACGTACGTGTTGTAGAAAAATTGTAAGTTGTTTGGTTAAAACAACTATGAAACCTACTCCGATCCTTTCTCTATCTCCCTTGGAACAACTAGCAGAAACAAAGCCAAAAACATTGGAAAAGTAAAGCGAAAGTCAAAAACGGGATTTAAGGTGTTGTAAAAATTGTACTACGTGAAAGCAACGACTTCTGAAAAACTACTTCTAGTTCCACTGGTTCCACTGGTTTGGTTGGTGTTCTGCTTTTTGGTAGCATAATCAATCTATAAAAGTTGAACTAGACACAACCTTAATTTGGTGGAAGATCGAACTTGGCAAGACGCATGCTATGCACGGTCCAAACACTACACAACACGTGTATATGTCCATATGTTGTCAGGGATCCATCATCACTGTGAACAATGTTAAGTGAATTATATTTCTAAAAATTTAAAGCAAGACACCTTAACCTATTAAAACGACTCCGCCCATAGGCAAGAACTAGCCTTAAAACTTCTACAAGAGCACACTAAAACGAGTTTGTAGGGCCATCACACTATACCAAGTCCTTAGTCATAGGCGCACTGACAATATTATCCTAAGGAGCAAAAGAAGAGCCTGTGATCTAAGAACATACTACCACAGAAAAGATCCTAGATGTCACTCAAGTATTACTTTCACACAAAACATAAACTAAGCACTAAGCAATATCAAGACATGATTAAAAATCAAGAACAAAGAAGAGGACAAAAGCTAATTAGATCTTTTTCCGTGGTGTCAAGCAGTTAGACCTACCCCTTAATATTCATGTTGGAGCACCTACTAAGCGTTGAGCACCACACCCCCAACTATTGAAGCTGCTGCCTCGCCTACGTACTGGCTACGGGGTTCCAAAGGTTCAGTGGGAGGAAGACTCTCATCGTACATGTACTGTGGTGCAGTTACATGTACGGACAGTCATCCTTCTTCTCCGGCAACACGTTGCTTCGGTCCAGCATAAGCAAGCAACCAGGACTAAGTGAACTTTTACTAACCAGCTAACATCTGATCCTCTTAAGCAGGAGTGGATAGATCCTCTAAGGTAGCATTGGTGGCGGAGGGAGGGGGCCTGCGCCCCCCCCCTCCTCGTCGTGGAATGGATAATTTTGTTTGCATCATTAGTGCTCTTTTTGATGAGGTAGGCCGACCATGCAATGCAAAGTGAGTGAGCGAGGACTTAGTACATATATACTCCAATCTAAAGATGGCAATGGGCAGTAAAAACCCAATGGGCACACATACGGGCGCCAACTTGTGCCCATGGGCACTGGCGCGTGTATAGATTTGTACCCAACGGGCAAAGGAAGACGGGTAAGAAAATATCATACCCGCACCGCAAACCCACCAAACCTGCACTGATATGTGGGACCATTGCAAAAGAGGTATATAATCTACTTCCTTCAGATCCTAGGGTTCCTTTCATCCACCCAGCCACCCCTATCTCACACCGCGTGGCGCCTATGGGCCCCCACTCCTCTCTCGTCTCCTCTCCAGTTGTGCTCCTCTGCCCTAGATCCAGCGCCGTCCGCCCATGCCCATCCTTCCTTCGACGCCAGCTGCCCTCCGCCCATCCTTCCTCCGTCGCCGACCGCCGTTCGCCTGTCCTCTGACGCCAGCCGCCGTCTACCTGACCTCCAGTGTCGGCCACCGTCCACTCGTTCTCTAACACCGGCCGCCGTCCTCCCCGCTCCTACACTAGCTAGAAGTGGGCCGCCGATCCATCGTCCTCCCCACGCAGGCCAGTAGTGTGTATTCCTTGAAGAGTAAACTAGACCACCTCATCCTTTAACTGTGGTCCTTTATAAATTCCAACTTGATGCAATCGAACATAGCTCGAACCCTTCTTCATCTTCTATTGCCAACTTGATCATGAGCAATTGGTTGATAATGCACAAGAACCTCCTCAAGAGCCGGTGAATATATGCATCCATCCAAATGGGCCGAGTGAAATATGCACTCGGCTAACCAAGCCGAGGGAACATACATACACATACACATACACGGATATCCAAAAGTAGATCGAGTGACTACTCGTTCGGACAAATCAACATATATAGAGCAGCATTTTACAACAAAATTAATTATTATATGACCACACAATAAATTGGTGACGATAAAACCTTTATTGATGCAATGTTTTACAATTTCTTTGCAATATATATCAACCTTTGCAACACAAGTTCAAGATTATGACAATGCAATAAATTCGTTGTAATTTTGTCAACTAATCTGCAAAATGGTGTCAATAACATCAACCTCTTGCAACGAAAGTCAAGATTGTCACAATGCAACACATATCGCAATATTTTTGCAAACTGTGTCAATAACACTTACACCAATCACAACAAATTTAGTACCATTGCAATAATGTCCTCTGTGGCCTTAGGCCAGTCTCAGTGGGGTTTCATGGCCCAGTTTCCAACACACCCATATTTTAGAAACAGTGCAGAAGAATTTTATCCCCATGAAACTCTCTCTACTCCCATGAAACTTTTATTCTCTCTCTTCATCAATGCAGTGTCATGCCAGTGTATTTAATGCCAATAAAACTCTATGAAATTCCCATTGAGATTAGCCTTAGGGGTATTTTCTAGTAGTAGTGTGCATTAGATGGAAAATCCAGTCATTAATCACAATAATCCACCATTCAGGTTCAGCCAAAAAACCAAGTAGCTTTATTCAATCATTTGTCCCTAGTCGATGAGTACATCTTGTGGAAAATTCTTCTTCTTCTTTGGTGAAATACATCTGGAAAATTGAATTAAAAGAAAAACAAACCTTGACCATCTGGATGCACGGAAAGAATGAAACAACATACTCGCTTCCGAAGAAAGAAAATACAAGAGATCAACATAAGGTGCTGCTATATATCTGCAAAAAGAACAGAGTCGCGCCGCGCTAGTTGACGACGTGGCAGTTCTTCCTGATCTCGCCGTTGGCAGCGGTCTTGACCTCGATGAGCGACATCTTGAGCATCGCCCTGGCGAACTTCCTCTCAAACCTTCCTCGGATGCCAGCGTTCTCAAGCACCTTCCTCGCCGTCTCCGTCGACGTCAGCAGGGCTGCGTCGGAGTTGAACAGCACCTTGTGACGTAGCACGTTCCAGTAGTACTGGTTGTCCAGCTTGTTGGGGGGTGACGATGTCCTGCACCACCGTGGGGTCGTTGGTGAAGTTGGGGTTGGCTGGGCACTGCCTCTTGAGTACGGTGGCGAGGCCAGGGTTCATGTCGGATGGCGGCGTGGAGATGCGGTTGGAGAAGGAGGAGCAGTGGGAGCGGCCAATGGTGTGGCCGCCGGAGAGCACGACGAGGTCGTCGACGTCGAGGCCCTTGACCTTGAAGCTCTGGATGAGCTGGGAGAGGTTGAAGGACGGCGGCGGCAGGAACCTGAGCGTCTCGTTCTCGAAGGACACGCGGCCGTCGAAGCGTCCCCCGGGGAGGCTGTAGTAGACCTTGGAGCCGCTGAGGAAGAAGGCGGCGTCGCGGGCGGCGAACTGGACGACGTCGGCGCAGGAGACGACGCCCGGGCAGGCCTTCTCGAGCGCCGCCTTGGCCGCGTCCACCACGTCGAAACCGCGCAGGCTGGGGAAGTTTGGCGGGCCGAGCTTCTCCGGCCGCGGGTTCGCCGGCGTCGGGTCGAGCAGCACTGAGCCGTCGCAGCCCTGATGCAACAACAAATACGTGGTAGCGCGTCAAGGCAATGCAGTGCATGCTTGCATGGCCAAATTCTGGAAGCATATTGGGATTAGTTCACGTACCTGGACGAAGCAGTCGTGGAAGGCCATGCGGATGAGGCCGGCGCCGAGGCCGGGGTTGACGTTGGTGGCGTTCCTCACGGCCTCCCTGACGATGTCCTCGGCGTAAGGGCACGAGCGCTTGTAGAAGCCGTACCTCAGCTTTGGCTCCAAGGACCCTTGCGCTTGTGCAGTGGCAGCGGCGAGCAGCGCAACCAAGACGAGGACGCCGAGCCTGGCCATCTTCTGCAAGCTGTTGCACACCGTGCTCGAAGAATGGGAGGCTGCTGCTGCTGAGTGAGTTGGGGATTGTTCATCTGCGTGCATGCTTATTTATATACACCATGGAACTGCCATGTGCCATGTCCTCTAGCTCGTTCCGGAATGCACGCACGCGCTGGGAACGTGCTTACACAACTTAGCATTGTTTTTCTAATGACCAAAACACAACTAACTCAGCTTGATCTATCCCTCTGACTTTTTGGGCTAGTATCAAACTAGGCAGCCAATGCAGACACCACATGTGGGATAGCGGACATCTAGCTCACTACTATAGATGGATAAGCTTTGTCTTGTGCCACAGTGCTTACTCTACTCCCCTGACAGGACGTCGCGCACATTCACAACAATAATTCCTGTGTAAATTATGGCAAGTCAAACGTTTTCGGCCAGCTACACTCATATTGACAACAATTTATGAAGGATCGCTGGCAAATCCATCATTATTGGGTTGGTTGGATCTAAGCAAAGTTCGTGATTAAGATTGCTCGGGCATTGATCTGGAGCCACATGCCATCTTGGAGGAGCTTTGGAAGTGTTGAAAAATTATGAGATATGCGTTTAATCCTAACATCAAATATGGATATTTCATAATACATTGTGAACTTAACACATAACTGTACATAAAACATCCCACTCCGCCGTTACCATTAACACCACATATACATGTAAGAAGCCATGAAGTGGTGATCAATTTCTAAGTCAAACAAATAGTTCAAGTTAAGATTTCAGCTAAACACAAGTGAAGGGACCATGACGACTAAGGGCGTGCTTGGAGATACTATCAAACCCAATGCAAGATACCATCTAGATGTGCAACTACGTTTTCCTAAGCGTGTTGCTATCTCTAATGAGTTTTGCACCCTAGGTTCCAAACCTATCAACTAATAACCTAGCAAGTTATACTAGGAAAGGTAAGCACACAACCTAAAAATGCAAGTAAGTGCAGAAGCGTAAATGAATTAGAGAATGCAAACTCCCGTGATGACGATTTCCCTAATGTACCGAGAAGATCAACCTTCCCCTAGCTCTTGTTCGAGCCCCTCACAAGGGTACCCTCTCGTGAGCGCCAAAACGTCCAACTTGCCTCAGACTGGCCATCGGTATCTACAGTGCCCACCGGAAAGCTCTAGTGACTTCTCTTTTGCCTTTCTGAGTTCTTTCTTTGAACCATGTTATCTAGTCTTCACTTATATGATCTCTTGAGCTTCTTCCTTGTCTTTTGGAGTATTCAATGTTTCTCTTGATCTTCATTTGAGCCATTGATTCCTCGATCTTCACCTTAGCTTAGTTCAAGTTTGTCTTTGCATCCTAAGGACTAATGTTCCTTGTATACTCGCAAACAATGTTAATCAAAATGGTTATATTGCCAATCAACCACTAAAATCACTAAACCCTTGTTGGTCCATGTTTCTTACAATGTCTCCCTTTTGATGATTAATGACAACACAACCAAAGTAAACAATAAAATATATCAAATTAAAACTACCTACTTACTTGATGCAATGAAAGAGCAAGATCATATGGTGCTATTTTAAATATGCATGATAATACGAGAAAAAACTTAACTTGTTCTTACCATTTTCACTTGTCCCCTTAATTTATGTGGTCATTATGGACATAAGCCTCTCCCTTACTCCATAATCCACTTCTCCCTTTCTAGAACCGCTATTAGGTATAAAAAAGATTTTTTTTGAATTTTTGGGGATTTTGGTAAAATTTTTTAAGTTGGTCTTGCTGTGGTTCAAAATTATCCTCCTTTGGAATTAAACACCGAACATGAAGATTAGTAGCACAAGGGAGAGTCGAATATTATCATCCTTCAGAAGCGAAGTAAAATTGATCACAACACTTGACACTCACATTACATAGATTGAGCTCCCCTAAAAGACTATGTACATATGGCGTAAGACAAAGCATATGCCTAGTTAGACATCTAAGTCAAGATAGGGAGATTAATCTATATAATATATTGAGATAGAATATAAATAAATACATTTATTAGTTGTAGGTATTAAAGATAAACTTCTAAACTCATGTCTTATAAGATTCTAACCGAGCATGATGCATGGACCGGGCCGTTTCGAATTGTAAGTAAACCATCAGGAAATTAAACCCAGTTCTTTTAGTATGGAAACATAAAAAAGGAGGATAAATCATACTACATCATAACATAAATGTATCATTTTTTTAGTAAATATGTCAGCGTGACGATGACACTGTGCTTGCACCTTCTTGTGGCCCGTTGCCCTGCCCCCACCATGGCCGAATCACTGCCCCTCTCTCCCTAGCCGCGCGAGAGGCAGCCATAGAAGTCCACTCCTCCACCCAACGGCCAAGCATTATTGTCAAAAAAAAGCCTCCATTTTCAGTTGTCTCTGCAAAAGTATTTCTAGATTCTGCTAGTTTAGTGGGCCCAGTGGAGTCTTCATAGAGCCAGCTAGGAATACAGCCCCAAAAAACCATGTTTGTATAAATCGTTTCTGTAGCAGTGGATGCCATGCAAGACTATTCACTGGTATGGCATAGAATTAATGAAGAGAGAAAGATAAAATAGTTGTATCATTCTAAAAATGCCGTTTGGATACAATATCCAAGGTTAGAAAACCATGCACAATCCTTGGGTCCTTTGTTATTGATAGAATATATACTCCATCTATCCCAAATTAAAAGTTGTCCTATGTCAAAATATTTTAATATTAACCAAATTTGTAGATAAAAATACTAATATTTATAACACCATTTTAGTATTACTAGGTGCACCATGAAATATATTTTTACATACTTATTGATGCCATAGATATAACATTTCCTATTGTAGAGGACCATGACGCCTAAGAGGGGGTGAATTAGGCAACTTAAAAATCTAACTCTAGACTATGGCATCTTTTTCTAACCTTAGCAAAACCTATGCAAAAAGATAAACTATCTAAATGTGCAACTACGTTTTGCTAGTTTGTTGCTATCTCTACCGCAAAAGGATTTATGCAAACAATGTAAAAGCGGAAGCTAAAGAGTAAGGTAGAGATATACAAACTCCCGTCGATGACTCCAGTATTTTTACCGAGGTATCGAAAAGCACGCAAGCTCCCCCTAGTCCTCGTTGGAGCCCCTCACAAGGAATCCCTCGCAAGGGCCAAGCTCCCGGTCGGGTAACTCCGTGGATAGCCCCGGGCCTTCCCCATGCGTAAGTGGGTCTCCGGTGTGCCTTCCGGCAAGCCTCTCCCGGACCGCTCCCCACGGGTCTTCACTATCAAACGCGGTTGGTGCGATGATCTCGCAAGACTATAAGCCCCTCCGATGTACAACAAAGGTGCGCGCAAGCACCGAGTGGTAAGAGGTATGCAAACCTCACTAAACCCTAAGCCTAAACCTAGAGCAAGCGCATAAGCGGTGGTCTAATCAACCTAAGTGTCCGATCACCTTTGTGAGCTCGTTTCTTCGCGATCTTGCGTCTGACTTGGTTCCTATCTTCGTGCTTGGACTTTGCTTGATATCTTGGGTCTTCTCTTGTGCTTCTAGGGTCTTGCTTATGGCGTTGATCGTGGGATCACCATGTCGCCTTCGTCCAAGTCACATCTTGCACCCTATTAAATTATAAAACAATTACTTGTAAATTCATTAATCCAATTTGATTGTGTTGATCATCAAACACCAAAATACAAAGTAAATGGGCCTAAGGTCCATTTTCCTTACACCTATAATATTGCCTTAAGGACTTATAGTGATTATTATAGGAAATTATTTATTTTATTTAAGACAGATGGAGTATATCCAATAATTAATTTGTTTAGAGACTCCTAAAATACAACACCATATGATACTATACTTTGGGTAAGTAAGTTATATCGTATAATCGTTATGACTTATCGGCCTGGCTTATCAGCCATCGCTTGAACTTATCAGTCTGGCTTATTAGCCATGATATAGTGTTTTTCTCTCACAACAAATCAGCAAACCATACTTTTTAGCCTGGCTTTTCAGCAAAGCAAACAGGTCGAACTCAGTAGCTCAGTTATTACATTGCACTAGGAATATCCCTTTTATCACCACCATGGTCGACGCAGCGATGCCATTGACGTACTCCACTCCACCTTGTCACCCCCGCAATTAATGATCGCCATCTCGACTCCCCCACCCGTCCAAGCAAGCATTGTTGTCAACGTGAGCCTGCATGTGGCAGATCGAAAGCGCTTGAATCCCGGCAGGAACGCAACGGAGCATAATTTCCACGGGAATTATTGTTGGGAATAATGTGTAAGCACGTCCTGTCAGGGGAGTATTAGAGTATGTAAGCACGGCGTCGGCAGAAGAAGAGAATGAAAAAGCTTATCCATCACGTACGCACAGTACATTGAGAGAGATTCCCACTTTCCCAGTACTCCACATGCATGCATGGTGCCTGCCAGGTTTGCATGCATGGTATCAGCACCACGAAGTCAGAGCAGCGCATGCATTTCTGCTGCCCCAGCCCATGAGATGCTGAGTTGTGCTTGGTATTATTCTTCCCAATGCGTGCATCCCGGCACGAGCTAGAGAACATGCAGCTCCAGATCACCGAGAACGTCGATCGCCAACAACCTTCATCGTTCTCCGGTCTCCAGGTGTGTACAAATAGATAGACGAGCCGCCGGTGGTGCTCGGCAGATCAACGTGCATTCGACGACGACGGCACACAAAATGTCCAGGCTAGGCGTCTTCGTCATCTTGGTTGCGCTGCTCGGCGGCGCGGTGCCTGCAACTCAAGCCGCAGGCCCGCCGTCCCAAACTCCTCCACCGCTCAGGCTCAGGTTCGGCTTCTACAAGCACTCGGGCCCTCGCGCGGAGGTGATCGTCAGGGAGGCCGTGTCATTACTGGAAACCGAAAAATCCCTGTCGGTACGGCTTCTACCGACAGGAAAATGATAATTATTCTGTCAGGTGAGTAAAACCCGACAGGAAAATTATAAAACCGACAGAAAAACGACATTTTCACTCTGTGTGGTACATACCGATAGAGAAATTCATTTATTTCTGTCGGTGACGTAAATTTTTTTGTCGGGTTTTAGCTTTATTACAGAAAAAATCAAGCCGCGAAAATCTCCCGCCGACCGAAACAGAAGTCCAAAACTATCCCGCGCAGACTCCTTCTTGGCGCAGAGTAAGAAGCCCGGGTCCGGCTAAAAAAAATAAAAAAATCCCTCAACCTTATTATCCCCAATCCCTGTACGCACAAGCCCTCGCTCCACGTCGGCGCCGCCCTCCCGCACGCGTGCTCTCCTCCCTCGCGCCGCACCCTCCACCGACCTCCGCTCTCACTCGAGGTTCGTAGTGTCCTCCCCCAATGAGTGCAGCGTGGCGCCATCTCCTCCGGCCTCCGCTCCCATAGTCACCAGAGCCCCCAACCCTCCCCTGCCATCCCCAAGATCCGCCGCCATAGGAGTCATTGACCCCCGCCCTATGGGGATCCGGTGAGGGAGGCCTAGATCTGGGCACTTGTGCCTCGAGGCGCGGCGGATGTCGGGCCAGGGAGGCGACCACGGCGGATGTCGGGTTGGGGAGGCGGCGACGACGTGGAATGTCACCACCCTCAACCCCGGCACCGGCGCCAGCCTCATCCGCATGGCCTTCCACGACTACTTCGTCCAGGTACGTTTACGTGTTAGACTGTCTCCAACAAGGAACTCAGGACACCCAAACCCAAAATGGGTAGTAAGAGACCCAAAATCAGCCTCCAACAGAGTACCTATACGGGAGACCTATTTTGGTTGCCTGAAAAGCACAACCCAAATATGGGTATCCTCTCTCCTAGAAATCCATTTGCAGAAAGGATTCTCTTTTGGTCTTGTTGTTGGAGAAGATGCCGAATAGATATTGAATCTTTTACTTGTAGCGCTACCCAAAGTACGAATGGGTCTTACATTTTAGGTGTTATTTCTGGAGACGCAGTGCATGCATGCATGCTTCCAAAATTTGGCCGGCGTGCATGGCATTGGCATGCGAGCGATGCGTTGCCTTGACGCGCTACCATCATGTATTTGTTGCTGCAGGGCTGCGACGGCTCCGTCCTGCTGGACCCGACGCCGGCGAACCCGCGGCCGGAGAAGCTGGGCCCGCCCAACTTCCCCAGCCTGCGCGGCTTCGAGGTGGTGGACGCGGCCAAGGCGGCGCTGGAGCGGGCCTGCCCGGGCGTCGTCTCGTGCGCCGACATCGTGCAGTTCGCCGCCTTCTCCCTCAGCGGCTTCAGGGTGAACTACAGGCTGCCGGGGGGCCGCCTGGACGGCCGCGTGTCGCTCGAGAACGAGGTGCTCGCCTTCCTGCCGCCGCCGTCCTTCAAGTCTTCAACCTCTCCCAGCTCGTCGGCAGCTTCGGGGCCAAGGGCCTCAGCGTCGACGACCTCGTCGTGCTCTCCGGCTCCCCTCCTTCTCCGACCGCATCTCCACGCCGCCCTCCGACATGAACCCGGGCCTCGCCACTGTGCTGAAGAGGCAGTGCCCGGCCAGCCCCAACTTCACCAACGACCCCCACGGTGGTACAGGACGTCGTCACCCCTGACAGGCTGGACAACCAGTACTACGAGAACGTGCTCAGGAACAAAGGTGCTGTTCAACTCCGACGCGGCCCTGCTGACGTCGAGGCAGACGGCGACCAAGGTGATCCAGAATGCGTTCATCAGCGGCAAGTGGGAGAAGAAGTTCGCCAAGGCCATGGTCAATATGGCCGCCATCCAGGTCAAGACCACCGCCAACGGCGAGATCAGGAAGAACTGCCGCATCGTCAACTAGCTACTCCTACGTACTTAGTACTAATACAAAGGATTATCGGCGGCTCTAAACCTGCCACTATTTGGCGTTTGTTTCATCAGAGAAGCACATTATTTGATTATTTCTCGTTGCATTTTCATTTCAGATGAATCTGCTGGTTTTGATGTGAACTTGACTAGAGATCAATGTCTTAAATAAGTGTTCGCAAAAGAAAAGAAAAAAGATTTTTTTTTTAAACCTGACGGCGGACGCTTCCCTTTTGAGGTTGTGTTGTAACTTGTGAGACGATGAATGGGTCGATACCTATCTGATTTGCATAAGCGTATATATATATAGGCATCAAGTTCAGAACATGTATAAGCATCTGTTTCAAACACATGAGCATCTTACTAATACTAACCGGAGGCCTTCAATGGAGGATCAATATTCATGAGAAACGTTAAAAAAAATACCAGAAATTCTCACAAAAATCTAAAAGATATGACTATCATTGATAATAATAGCTGTTAGATCTGTTCCAAATTATAAATCGTTTTGGCTATATCTAGATGCATAATAAAAAAATGTATATGGAAAAAGCCAAAACGATTTACAATTTGTAATGGACAGAGTATTTTCTAAATAATTACTCACATCACATATGTCATTATGTAAAACCCTATATTTGCACCTAAATAACCCACTGTCATTATGAAACATAGTGTAACTAACTCCTAAAATTTGCAGCTAACTTACCCAACTGTCATTAGGATAGATAATCTAATAATCAAGGTTTTAAATAGCCGGCTAAGCCATTTAGCTTTCTATGTCCGAAAACAGGCTATAGCGGGCTATAGCGGTAGCTAAAGGCTAACTTGTACATAGAAAAACTTAGCTAAATCCTTCTTAAACAGCTATAGCCGGAGATAGCGGAGGCTATATCCGAAGATTTAAAACCTTGCTAATAATCCCTTATACTTGCATCTAAAATACCACTTTTCTGTAATTATTAAATAGATTAAAATACCCTCTCAAATCTAAATACAAATTACCAATATATGATATTAAAAATGTTTAAATAATCATAAATTATGTATATAGATTGTCTAAATTACCCATTTCTATTAACATTAAATATTAATATAAAATTACTAAATCAAATGTACCTATTGTGCCATCATACAAATCAAGTATAGTGATAATACATATGTTATGTTCACTAATCATGAAAAATATTATGTTAACGACTCAAATACCAACACTAAAATTTATTTTAGATTATATTAATAGCCATGCTAATAATTTATGTACATTGTTAGTTTTGATACATTTATACTCTATTCCAAACCATATTCACTTTGGCTTTATCCTAAGTCAAATTTCTCTAACGTTGACCGAATTTCTTGAAAAATACATTAGCATATACGAGTTTAGATAAACTCCATTGTCAAAAAAAAACTTACGAATAAAATTCGATTTTGTAGATGTTAATATATGCTACACACTTGGTCAAAGTTTGTGAACTTTGAATTAGACCAAAGCTAAAGTGGACTGTAAGTTGGAATATATTTTAAAAGAACCGGAAAAGAGACCTATCAATGGCATTGATAAAGAAAAAAAAAATACATTGCAACTGATTCTTTTCTCACTTGGTCTAACATAATAGGTGAAATCATGTGAATTTATTTGAGAAAGTGCTTGATTGATAATTTGGTTTGCAAACTACAAACTCAGTGGTGCAAGCTCAAGAAAGAAGCTTCACTTCAGACTTCACTCTCTTCACAGTTCATTCACAAGTGTTCAGAAAAAATGAGTTCAGTTCAGAAGGGGCCGTGCGTAGGTATGCATGGGGCTCAAAACTTGCAGGCCAATCCGTAGAAAGATCAACCATTGGGCCTCTTTTTCCAGTGCACCCGAAGCGGCCCACCTCATTGTAGAAACCAAAGTTGGCCCAATCCCTTGCCGTTGAGACGGTAACTTCGTGCTCGCCGTCGTCCATGGGCTCGTCGCCAGCTTCCAGCCTTCCAGGCCAAGGGGCTCAACATTTTTTTGAAAGTAACAAGGGGCTCAACATGACTGAACTTGATCTCTGTGCTTTTGAACCGCACACTATCGACCAGTCCAGCTATTCGTGTTTCACGAAGTGAGGGTAGCTTAGTTGGTTGGGTTCTACGTGATGAAATACGTTCATCTGGATTTAAGTCCTCAACTTGATACAAGATTTAACAGCGTTATTCTTTTAGTGGTACGCGACGTACCCATTGACAGCGAGACGTCTGTGGTGACTTCGTTAATCTCAAGATTTACCGGTCCAACTTAGTTCTCCGGAGGTGCTCAAGGGTAGGATGCGCATGTGTGCGTTCATAGAGATAAGTGTGCGCTCGTATATGTGAACGTCTGCGTCTGTAGCTGAGTCACGCAAAAAAACTTTTCGTGTTTCAATTTTCTAATTCCTATAGAAACTTCTCTAAATATTTCTAGATAAACATCCATAAAGATAAAGGCGGGGAGAAAAAATTGAAAATACATCAAAATTCAAGTTTGTCTTCACTTGCAGTCTTCAAACTTATATGGTTGTGTCATCCAAATCATTAAACTCACAAATTGTCTATTTAAGTCCAAATAGGTCAAGACTGGTGCTCGTATGCTAATGTAGCATGCTAACATGTGGACCACATGTCAACTCCATCTCCCTTCGACCTTCTATCCCTTGAGATCCCTCTTTCCTATCTCCTATCTCTCCCTCGTGGCCTCAAGCTATATAACAGTGGTGGTCGTGCTGCCACATGCCATCGTGGCGAAGCGGGCGAGCCCCCCCCCCCCCCCCCCCCCCCCCCCCCCCCCCTGCCTTGTCCATGCCTGGGAGAGCCCACCCTGCTTGTGTCGTCCCTAGCCCTCGGCCATGTGCCTCTCAAGCCATGCCACCCATGAGCTCAAGTGAGAGAGAGAGGGGGGAAGGAGGGAGATTGAGTTAATATGGGGGCCACAAATGTCAGCATGCCCTGAGCATTTGGACTAGCTGTGCGATCTAGACATATGCTCTGTTCGCTTGTCTTATAATCCGTATTTTTCGGCTTATCTTTTTAGTCATAACAGTATTTTTCTCTCACAACAAATCAGCCGGAAAACAGTGTTTCAGCTTGTTTTTTCAGCGAAGCGAACGAGGCCATAGATTGAGGATGTAAACAGGTGGTGTATGATGACCTAAACGAGAGATATGCTAGTTTTGGAACCAAGATGACGTAATTGAACAAGTTTTGAGAACCTAAATGCACGGTCTGTGAGTTTAGGGACTAGGAAGACAACAATTGCACAAATTTGAGAACTGCCAATGCGCTTCACTCAAAATGTTTAGGAAATTGCAATTCATCAAGAAATATTTTACTTGCTATTACACGGATGGGGCAGTAATAAGGAACAGATAATACAGAATATGCATTGAAAATAAAAGAATACAGAAATATGCAAAATAAAGCAGTTCAAATGATTTCTGCTCAAGCGTGTAAACGATTCGAGAACAAAAGCTAATCTGATGCATCAGAAGCCAACTAGTTGACGACCCGGCAGTTCGTCCTGATCTCGCCGTTGGTGCCGGTCTTGACCTCGATGCTGGCCCATCTTGACATGGCGCCTTGAACTTCTGCTCCCACAGCCCCGGGACGAAGGCGGTGAGCACCACCGACGCCCGCGGTCTGCCCGGACTTGAGAAGCGCCGCGTCCGACGTGAAGAGCACGTTGCGGGCCAGCACGTTCTTGTAGTACTGGTTGTCCAGCGCATCAGGAGTCACGACGTCCTGAACCACGGTGTTGTCGGTGGTGGCGTTGGCCGGGCACTGCTGCCGCAGCGACGCGGCGAGCGCGGGGTTCATGGTCGGACGTGGACTCGTGAGGCGGCCGTCTCTGACGAAGGACGAGCAGTGGGAGCGGCCCGACGGTGTGCGCGCCGGAGAGCACTACGAGGTCGTCGACCGCCGAGCCCCTTGGCGGCGAAGCTGGCGGCGAGCTGGGAGAGGTTGAAGGAGGGCGGCGGCAGGTTCTGGAGCGCCTCGCTGGACAGGGACACGCGGCCGTCGCGGCGCCCCGCGGGCATCGCGAAGTCGGCCCTGCCCCCGCTGAGGACGGCGCTGGCGTCGCGGCCCGCGAACGCGACGACGTCGGCGCAGGAGACCGTGCCGGGCAGGCGGCCTCGAGCGCCGCCTGGCCGCGTCGATTACCCTCGAAGCCGCGCAGGCTGGGGAAGTTGGGCGGCGATAGCTTCTCCGGCTGCGGGTTCGCCGGGGTCGGGTCGAGGAGCACGGAGCCGTCGCACCCCTAAATGAAGAAACGTTGCTGACACGATCAGGCAAGGCACGTACGTGCGTGCACCGTGCACGGTGCTTGGACCTGCTGGTGCATGTAGAGCAGTGAAGAACACAATGCATGCATACCTGGACCGAAGCAGTCGTGGAAGAGCATTCGGATGAGGCCTGCCCCGACGCCAGGGTTCTGCTGCAACCCGCCTTGGTCCACGACGCCCCTCACGATTCGCTTCGGCGTTGGGCACGCCGTAGCTGTAGAAGCCAACGGCCAGACCGGCGCCGCTCGGGGTCGGCGTCGGCGCCGACGCCGGGGTCGGGCTGGGGTAGTAACCGTAGCCGTCAGCATGGCAGGAAATCATCACCGAAACAGCAACGCAAGTGATGTCAGAGCAGCAAGCCTGTGCCATGGTTGATTCGTTGCTCCTGTGTTTGTGTTGTGTCTTCTCTCTTTTCTGCGAGTACGTACGTGTGTTCCTGACGTGTGCGAACAGTGAACGAGGTGTTGCTCGGAGCTAGGGCACTAGTGATGTAGTGCAGTGCAGGAAGTGATGCTGGAGAGCTGCCGGCTGGCACGTGTATTTATAGTCGTCGTCGGATGAATATAATGGACGACAACGACGACGATTGGTGCTTGGAAGAATGTGTGCGTTAGGGATCGGATGAGTTCATCCGCTTAATGTCAGTTTTCAGCGACCAGCAATGATATAGGAGACAATAAACAAAGCTCATCACCAGTTGACTTATGCCCAGTTGAAAATTGATGACCGACCAGTTTAAACGAGCAATGGTCTCATATCTCATTCATTGGCCTCAACCTCATCAAATGAATGAGACGGGAATAATACGTGCTATGATGTTGGTTACGTACAGGTGTCAGTTTGCTAATTTAATTTGCATAGATATACATATTATCTAGAAGAATTAATTGCATAGATATATGGATTGTTTGTACTGGCCTGTGTGGTACGTAGTTGGTCTATGACTCTGTGTAGTGTCACAGACTTTCAGAACTCTCTCTAACCGGCCGGACAGCAAGTACACAAAACATTGGACACCAGCTTGTGTGCCAAACTGCCAGCATAACAATCACGAATATGGAATGGAGAAGCAATGCCCACTGTTGAGAATTCGAGATAGCCAAAGACGGACGAAAGAAATCAATGAACTAATAACGGTCGGTGATAACGACTCCATCTACATCTACTGACAGCGCTGATCGCGGATAACAGCAGGCCTAATCCCAGCAGCGCGTGGACGATTAGCTGATGCTTCAACACCTAATGAAATCGCTGCTTCATTCTGCGGGTCGCGCGGCGGATTTAATATAATTTGCTTTATTGCCAAATGCCAATGCCATGCCTTGCCGCAGTGCACGGATATCAAAATATGTCAAGTATTTGTGACTGGATGGAGTTTGGAGTATACGTCTATCTAAGTTTCTCTTGTGTGGAACTTTTAGTATATTTTCTTTATCCTCGTTAAGTTAAATTTCTTGTGTTTATTGCATGTTTTATTAACTCCGCTTTTTTTCTTAGATATACGGATTTTTAGGTTGTAGAATGCATTATTCATAAGTACTAGCACTACGTCAAATATGATTTTCAGGGGCTGCTAATGAGCATTTGTAGGGGCGGTTCGGTCAGCCGCCCCTACCATACCGTATCTACAAATCATGTATTTGTAGGGACGGTTACCAGACCGCCCCTACAAATCTATTTATAAGGACGGCTGGTGTTATTAGCCGCCCCTACAAATCGATTTGTAGGGGCGGCTGGTAACACCGCCCCTACAGTGTATTTTTTCGAAAAAAACAAACAAACTACCAACACATGTCTCCCCCAAATCATCCTGTGCGTTGCAACGGAAGAAAAATAAATCAATTTAGCTGATAAATAAGGTAATGAGGACCATCAGTTGTAGTAGTCTTCAACCGGAATGCCAAACACAATTGATAAGGGGCTAAGTGCAACTCCATGTCTCCATCAACCTTAATCAGAGTTCAAATGATACAACTGCCAATGTTCCAAATAAGGAAACAACTAAAGATCTAATAACCACCATCAAACTCCGGTGATACAAGCTAATAATTGGAATCCCCATACTTCTTACACTACTCAATTCATCATTCTGGGGAAACATCAGTGCCTTCTCCTGCGTGAGGTTCTTGAACAGGCTCTCGGCGTTCGGGCACCGCCTTGTGGAAATGCCAGGGTTCTGTTGCACCGCCTTGTGGACGACACCCCTCACGATCTCCTCGGCGTTCGGGCACGAGCTGTGGTAGAAGCCTAGGGCGAGGCCATTGGCACTAGGAGCTAGGAAGGTGTTGTTGGTCCCGAGATCTCTCACACGGGTGAGCCAACCGCTCACCGTCGTTCCTGACCACACACTACGGCTGGAGGTAGAAGAGGGGGAAGAACAGAGCGCGCACACAGCACAAGTACCAGCGTTGGCCAAAGCTCTGCAGAGGAGATGGCAAAACTGAACTCTCTCTTTACTAAGTTGCAATGGAAAGCTATATATATACAACTCTACCTATCTAATACTAGTACATAGACATGTCAAGCTGTCATGCTGCTACAATGACTGATGTGACAGCAAGGCTGACTTTAGCGCCTACCCCTGCCGTGGTTACAGTGCAGCAGCAAGGGAGCTATTTCGACGTCTGCCTCTGCCGCGCGTACAGGGAGAGCGGCATATTACTTTACTGGCGTCGGCGTCGGGCTGGGATAACTGTAGCAGCCTGAACCCGATCCAGGGGAGCCGTAGTCTGCTCGGCATGTCATCACTGTACCGAGCAGCTGGAGCAAGGCCGCCGTAACAGCAAGCAGCTTAGCCATCTGAGATGAGAGACCGGATCGATCGAAGTGCAGACAGGCAGACAGTACACTAACAGAGACTCAGAGAGAGAGAGCTAGATGAGGGAAAGAAGCTGACTAAAGGAAGGTGAAGTGAGTAGTGATGGAAGAAATAATTTGTTTAGTTCAATGCCAGCGAAAAACATGCATGGGTGGCACAACTACGACGTACTCACAGGATAAGGTTGACTTGTGATGTGCATGCAATTTGTTTCGCTCCGTCTGAACAACGTTGTAGGCGCCTCATTGGACTGAATTAACTTTTGTAGGCGGGAACAGGAGACAGATAATAGATATGCTAATTGTCATGC
>NC_089583.1:117494781-117612859 GCF_019320115.1 Miscanthus floridulus
TAATCAGAGGAAAAATGTTATTATGAGAGGAGTCCTTTCGGTAACGGTCATATCTGCAGAGGACTTGCCACCTATGGACATTGGTGGCAAGGCTGACCCATTTGTGGTCCTGTACTTAAAGAAGGGAGAAACCAAAAAGAAGACAAGGGTTATTATCTTTCCCAATCTCAGAGTTCTGTACGGCCATATACTTTTTCAAGGCTCTCATAATTCAGTATTATTGCAGGTTGTGACAGACACGCTAAATCCAATATGGAACCAAACATTTGATTTCATGGTAGAAGATGCACTGCATGATTTGCTCATGGTGGAAGTATGGGACCATGATACATTTGGAAAGGTGCATTCTGTCTCTTGCATATTGTTTGTTCATTTGAAATCTAAAACTCCCTACCTTGATTCTCATGGTGGAAGTATGGGACCATGATACATTTGGAAACGTACATTCTGTCTCTTGCATATTGTTTGTTCATTTGAAATCTAAAACTCCCTACCTTGATTCTCCATGGCTTCATGAGATTTCTGCCAATTTGTCCCTGTGTTATTCTTTATAAGGGTGTTTGGTTTTTGTTATCTCCGCCAAATAAATATTCTGGTTTAACAAGTCAGAGAAAAACTGTGGGACAGGCTACTTGATATGTTTATTGCTGCTTATGCAGTTTCAGTAATGTGTAGATAGCCCTCTTGTTTTTACTTTTTCATTCACTGCTTTGTGACCGATAGTTATTGCTCCTGATTTTTCTCATTGCATTTGCTGCTTCGATGTGCTCGTTGTATCCATGAATGTAAAGTTGCCGAGTTACTTAGATTTGTATTGGGTGGAATATAATCGCACCCTGGAACTCAAACCTAGTGTTTGGCTCTGTATTCGTGTGCTAATGTTACCTATTTATTACGTTGCAGGATTACATAGGGAGGTGCATCTTGACGCTCACAAGAGTTATACTTGAAGGTGAATTTCAAGATGCCTTTGTCTTGCAAGGTGTCAAATCGGGAAAACTGAACTTGCACTTCAAGTGGACGCCACAGCCAATCTATCGTGATCGTGACCGGGACCAGTGAGACCTGTAAACGAAAAGGCAGATAAATACTTTTCCCCAACGGTGCATGCATATCAGCTGCCCTGTACACAAATCGACAGTTTTTGGAGCCACACGACCGAAAAGAAATGAGCCGATCGACCTGTATTTTCTCCTTTGCGATGCAAGTGCATGGACCTGTATATTGAGCCGTGAATGAATAGGAAATATTATGTTGCAAGCACAGATATGCCACGTGTTCATATGTTGGGAGTGAACCTTAAAGCAAAACTCGGAGTTGAATGTGGTTTCACCAGACCTTTTCTGATGTTTTCGTTGTAGTTTGATAAATTTTAATGGCTGCATGTTCCACCTTTTGCACTAGTGCTTGACAGATCGGCTTTGGTACCTTTTGGTTGAGCTGCACGTGGTCCCGTGTTCCAGTGCAATTTGTGTACATTTGGTTTTACTGTCGATACGTGAGCCCTACACATACCGATACCGTTTGCGTTCATCGCCCATTCGCCCATCATTCCACGTCCTCCTATTTCTTCAGATTTCTTTTTGGTTAGTTAAAAATATATGTAGCGTCCGCTGCCAATACATCAAAGAACCATGACCTCTCAAGCTGCCCTGAATGCCTGGATTTAGCATTACAATGGCGACACCAAATTTTGCCAATTTATTAATTTGATCTACTCCCTCCATCCCAAAAATAAGTATTGTTCTCGCTTCTCGATCAAACAATTTGAGCATTGACTAAATATATAAAAAAATATTAATATTTATAGCACATAATTAGTATTTTTGATAGATCGTCGAATATATTTTTATATTTTTGCTGTCCGTTAGTTGTAGGCTGAATATATTTTCATGTTTTTGCTTCCTGTTGTAGTAGCCTTGTGATGCTTACTAAGGCAGGAAGTACTCACTCTTAACCATCGTTCACAATTCCCGAGAAGTCAAACATACTCAACCTTAACTAAATATATACAAAAAAATATATTAATACTTATGACACATAATTAGTAGATCATCAAGTCTATTTTTATAATAAATTTATTTAAAAATATAAATGTTGCTAATATTTTCTACAAATCCAGCCAAACTTGCACACAAGTCATAGCAAGAAATAAATATGGACAGAGGGAGTACTTTAGTATATACCACTGGTTTCTAGAACCCAGTAGCAGAAGACGGCTAGAACATCACATCAGGTCAACCTGCTCCTGAAGCACCTCCTCCAGCTCTTCCTTGTCTGCGCCAACAACCCTATCCTTAACTTTGCCCCCCTTCATGAACAGGAAGGTTGGCACGCCCTTAACCCTGAATTCCTTAGCAACAGTACTCATTTCATCAACATCGACATCGACCTTCAAGAAAACAACATTTTGGAACTTCTTGGCTAGATCAGCAAAGACAGGAGTGATCTTGCGGGATGGTGGGCACCACCCCGCGGAGAAATGAACCACCACCAGCTTTCTGGGGTCGATCTGTTTGCCCCACTCCTGAAGGCTGTTGACAGTGATCACCAACTCCTCCAATGGCTTGGCAATATATCGCTGCCGTCTTCTGTTCAATTCCAGTACCGGATTGTTGGGGCTCCGAGATACTTGTTCTCTGATCTGGTTCTCAGCGGCCTCAACCTCTGAAGCCGTTAAAGCAGTATTCGTCCAGTCAATGGTTGCATGGAGCTGCACGAGAGAAGGTAGATGCTGGATACCGATATCGAAATCATCATGTTTGGACCTTGTTCCCTGGGCATCGAGTTCTAGCCGAAGCCTTCGGAGCTGTGGCATGGCTCCAGCTTCAAACTGCATGCCCTTCCCACCACCATACTGACTGTTACACCATAATGACTTGAGGCACTGAAAACCATCATTGCTACTCACGGTCATGCTTGGACTGCTATTCAAATCTAGCCTCAGGACGACCAAGTTAGGCAAGCTCCCCAGGGCACGGACACCTTGTGCTTCTACTGCTTCAACATTGATATGCAGGTGCGTGACGGCTATGAGAGATGCTATCTCCTGTGGAACTTGCGGGAGGCAGCCGCGTATTCTCAGCTCAAATTTTTGCAGGTTGTGGGCTGATGAATCAACCAGTAAGTCAAGCAGAGGATGAGGGTAATTATCAAGTAAAAGGGACTGCAGGTTTGATTTCCTCAGCTCCTCAAGGAGACGCATCACTCCCTGTCGATCAGCTGCGCTATGACGCTGCATACGACTAAATCTTATCCCAAGCATCCTCAAAGGTCCCAACTTATTAACATGCCCTGCTAGTTCCGAAGCAAATGCCCCATCAGGACCCGTAAGAACTTTTGATAGTTCCTCCAAATTTTGCATTCTCCTCATTTCTCTCGGCGTTATTGCCAATTCATCGGCGAGCAGAGATACCAGCTTTGTGTCTCTACACAGTACTGGTAATCTTCTCACTCTTGTTCGCCTTAAATCCAGGGTAGCCAATTGCTCAAGTTCCATGATTTGTTGGGGCAGCTTGGTGACATCAGTCCCGCCAAGTCCTAAGTACCTCAGCAGAGACAAATGTCCAATGCCTTCCAATCGTTTGTTCTTCAAGCCCTTGGTACCCTCAAGATCCAGCAACCGCAAATGTTTGAAGGCAGAAAGATCAGGGATCCTCCTTCCAGCATCACCAGAAAATGCAAGGGACCGCACCCTAGATAATTGCAAAAAGATTGCATCGTCGTCGTCTTCTTCTTCTTCAGCACAGCTTGAGGACACCAAACTCTTCTGCTCGAAAAGACAATATGTGTTTGAGATCAAGGTGTCACCTTCGTCTTCATCACCACAGTCGAGACTGACTCGCCGAACCGTTTCACAAGGAAATAGTCCAGACTTCAACTCTTCACCTGGTGTAATAAAGTTTTCTTCGGATGACAAAGACTCCAAGAAATCAAATACAACACCATGAACAGTGCAACCAATTGGCTGATCATCATTGCCATCAAAGGCCGGTTGGATCAGCCTCCTACTGATAAGCTCATCAAAGAATCTCTCCCCTGTTTCCCATGAACTTTTCCCATGCCTTTCAGGGATAAGTCCTTCAGCTACCCATCTTCTTACCAGACGATCCTTCTTGATGATGTCATAATTTCCTGAAAAAGCAGTCAAATACAAGAAGCAAGACTTCAGAGGCAGAGGTAGATCAGCAAAACTGATGTCCAGTATCTTTCTCATTGCTTGTGACTCGGAATAAAATTGATCGGATTCTGATAAAATTGTTTTGTTAAGCTTTTCTGACTGCAACGACAGTTCGGCTGATGTCCTCCCTAAAAAACCCGCTGTAACAATTATGGCCAATGGCAGGCCACCACACACTTCAAACATTTTCTTCGAAGATTCTTTGAAATGATCTGGCCATTCTTCTTCTTGAACATATACACTATTGCAAAATAAGCTTTTGGAATCAGTCTCGTCAAGAGGGATCATCTCATAAACAACATCATCGGGACGTCTAGAGCATGATATGGCAATATCCTCCATGCGCGTTGTTGTCAATATCCGACTTCCAAGATCATTATCAGGCAAAGCACAAATAATAACATCTGAATCTTGTGTACTCCGGATGTCATCGATGCAGATGAAATACCTGGCATTTGAAGGTAAAACTTAATTAACTAGGCACCAAGATTAAGAGCTACTTAAAAATGCCCATACAGTACAGCATATTTTTTTTATGAACTTAAATAATACCAGCTAACAATTTGTCTACAAAACAGATTAGGTTTCAGCAAGTTATTAGTTTTGATTTGCTATCTATCTGAAATAAATTCCATGCAAGGTTTCCCAACCTATTCTCATCTCATCAAAGGGAAAAGCCAGATTAGCAAGGAAAAACATCAGTTACATTTTTTTTTTGCTGGGAAAACATTTAGTTATATCATTATTGCCATAAACAAGCCCAAGGGGCAAGAGGTGAAAGAGAGGTAGGAAGTCTAGTACTGCATTGTCCATCCATCAAAACAAAACCGGACCCACATATATAATGCATTCCAAAGAGATTTAAGAAGAATGGGTCAAAAACAAAAGTTATACATGTGTATAAGACTATAAGGTAGAAATACATCAAGGATATCTATGTCCAACATTTTCCAAAACTAGAGAACAAAACCAAACAGCAACCATAAACACTCATCTGAAATTAAAGAACATATAGATTGACTCTTTTTGCGTCAGATTAGCTGTATTTTAATAAGAGTTAGAATTGTATAACAAAAGTTGCATATATTCGAATTTTGTGATGCTATTGTACAAGCTATATTAATTCAGCATGCTAGACGAAACTAACAGAGGTAAAAATATTTTAACTCGAAAAAATACCTCTTGGTGCGTAAGAATCCCCAAAGTTCAGTGATGATTTCATTGAGCAGTTCGTCGTTGCTGCTCCAGGATTGCCAAGCATCCACCTCCGACTTCACTTGGCGGAGTATTTCGATTAGTGTGGTCCTCGTCGATGAGTTCCGACTGACAGAAACAAAAGCTATGCACTCGAACTGCCCTTTAATACAGATGTCTCCATATATCTCCTTAGCAAGAACAGTCTTGCCATGGGCTCCCCTTCCGTGTACGGAAACCACCTTCAGCTCCTTCTGATCGTTCTCCAGATGATTTAAAATCTCTGGTTTTGAATGATTCAGACCAACGAGGACAGGCTTCTCCTCCCAGAACAATCTACGGCCGGGTACTTCTCTAGGCCCAGCATAAACAGGTTCTGCATCAGAAGTAGGGGCTTGCTTCAGAAGCTCGTGCCTTTCGCAGCGGCTTCGAGCTTCCTGGATCTCGCCCTTGAATTCTTCAATTTGCTTCATGTCCGATTCGCTGAAATCCTTCTTCAGATCAATCCAGTCTTCTATGTCGTAGACCATCTCCCGGACCTGCTTCATCCACACCTTGACTTGCTCAGCCGTGGCCCGTCCTCCGGCAAATTTGTCCATGAACTCAGCTCTAAGGCTCTGGAGATCTTGCAGCAAGTGCTCGGTCATGGGATGGTTCTCCACTAGTGGGGTGATCCTCTCGACAAGGGAGTTGATTGCCCCCATCGAGTAGCACACCATAGCCATAGGCGGACCCTCCATGATCTCTCCGACTGAAACAACAACGAAGGATGAGTCTGCACAACTAGAAATGGTACACATCTACTATGTGATATGAGTGCGGCACTTTGACAGTTCGACGATATCGATATATCATGGGAGACCCATCAAATTCGGCCTTTAGCCCTTAAGCCAACTTTAGTTATATCCGGCTTAAAAATAAGCATGCTTTGGCCTTAGCTTAGGACATGTCAACGCCATATACAGCTATATCGTTTTTTGTTTCTTATTTTGCATATGCCTTCTGCAAACCATAAATAAAGAGAACGTCGTCTCATCCCAAGATCATGGCCAATAGTTAATATTGTCAACACCTCCTTCCACTCAACTACACTTTTTACGTTTTCTAATACAGACTGCTCCTCTGTACACTGTCATTAGTATTAAGAGAATTAAATATGTTACTTGGTCTTTGACAATGATACGCCTTATAGCAGACGGAGGAGGTATAAAACAAGCACCAAACAGCTAACCCATGCAATAACAGTAGGTTTCTCGTCTCTAATTAAATTTCTAAGCAATTGTTTATTCTTTAATCTGACAGTCTCCTCAATCTATATACGCCTTGTTTAGTTGGACCCCAAAGTCTAAAAAGTTGCTACAGTACCTGTCACATCGAATGTTTGCGGCCATGCATGGAGCATTAAATGTAAACGAAAAGAAAAACTAATTACACAGTTTGGTGAGAAATTGCGAGACGAACATTTTAAGCCTAATTAGTCAATGTTTGGACACTATTTACCAAATAAAAATGAAGGTGCTACCGTCGCTCCAAATTCTAAATTTTGCCAACTAAACAAGGGCATAATTTGATTGGAGCAGAGAGCAAGATAATATACTATGCATATTGAATGCTTGGTTGTTACTCTATGGGAGGGCGTGTACCGCTGGTCGACGACGACAACGGCTGCGACAAGCTAGCTTGGCTCGTGTGCCCTCTCCCAGAGCTGTTGTACCTGCTCTCACGAGACGACGCAAGCGGCTCGTGCTCCCAGAACCCGTCGAGTGTCGACACTGCAGACCCCGTTGTGCAGTAGGACACCGATCACGTGCGTTGTACCCAGGACACAGGTGACAGGAAAGAGAGCCGGAGTAGGACGTACGGAGTACAGGAGCACTAGTACTCGTTTGTTCATGAAGGTGCATGTCCGGCTTCCTGCTAACTGTTGGGACCTTTATTTTATATTTGATGATTATCTAAAGAAAATCTTATTTGTATAAAAAAAGCAATACAAACACATATGATTCTAAGAAAATATTCTAATTAACATATATCAAACAAGCCCCGGTTATGTTTCTTGTTTGATATATGTTAATTATAATATCATAATTGTATTCATCTCATTTATATGCTAACTTTCCTCGGCATAATAATGCATGTTTGTCTGGGATTTATTATATCCAATTTCGGCCATTCAGCTTGTTCGCTTGTTGGTTTTAATCAGTCCAAACCAGTCAGTCAATAGTATTTTTCTCTCACAACAAACCAACACCAACCAATCCAAATCAGTCCAGAAACCCACCAGCGAACAGGCCGATTGACTGAAGGACGAACGCTCATCCCGATGATGATACATATTTACATGCTGAACAAGACGTTTATTTTACAAAATACACTAACATATGCACTGGACTGAAACATTAGATTGCTGAATTGACCACATACACTTTGCTACCGATAGATGCGTCACATGACACCGAAATGAATAAGTAGCCAAAAATACGGTCACTTGTACCGATAGACGTGTTTGATGCGTCTGTCCCGCGTATCTGTGCCTATCTACCGTACCGTGTCAAAGACTAATCTTTAGTGTAAGAGCAAGTTTAGTAAGTACGCCCGCTGCCGGCTGCAAGGAGCGCCAGGTCACTCGAGCTGGGGACCGGTGGTGGCGGGTCCCATCCATCCTTTGATGCTCGGCGTGTTTACAAACGACGTGGGAACCAATGGGAGCCGGAGGAGCTGGGGAACAGGCCATTTCACCCGCTTTTTGCCGGCGTTAAGCTAGTCGCCCGCTCGCCTCTCTCTCTTGCTTTCTTTCTCTCCCACGTCAGATTGTGCTGATGTGTTAGGTCATTTCGCCGACTGAGCTGGCCTCATTATACTTGCTCTAAGTAGACTCTCTCTGTCCTAAATAGTTGAGGTTATAGGCCCGGGCCCCAAAATTAAGAAAGAGTAAAAAGGGTGAGTACATCGAGAATAAGGAGAGATAAAGAGATAGAGATGTGTTATGAAAAAAGTGCATTGGTAAAGGAGAAATATGTATTGGAAAACGAGAGTGTTAAGTACTTTAGGAAAAAATTTAAAAGTTGTAAGGTCAAGTATTTTCATACCGCGGGAGTAGCCCTGTGTAAGGGCCTGAACGCAGGAATTTTACAGGAATTTTACAGGAATCAGTTCAATTTTATAGAAAAAATGTAGGAACAGAAAATAATCCCACATCCCAAACAGGCCCTAAATCATCTGCCATAACAACGCTATGCGTCTAAAGCAGCCTCTTGATTCAACCACGATGAGTTAACCATATTTTGATCCGGATGAGACTAGAAACCAAATTTTAGGGAAAAGAACATTTTCCTTTTGCCATTCCTCTTGCCACGTCGAAAGTCCCGTCGTAAATTTTACTGTTTTAGAGAGTGTTTGGTTCCCCGCCATGGTTCGTCATACTTCACTTACGGCGCGCCACACCTCAGAAGGCTGTTGTTTGGTTGAGTAAAAAACTGCGGCAGCCACAGACGGTGTCAGCGTAAAATCTCGCCACAGCTTAGCCGTTGGTTTTCTCCGCCACCCCCACAGTCCGCCACGGTCTCGAACTTGGTCTCGATTGATATACCATAACAGCATTCTTTGTGGAATCTATGCCCAGTCCCCACCAACCAAACCATGGACTAGTCTGCCCCCATGTTCCCTGTACGAGTAGTTCCATCACGGGTGGGCATTGTGCCTGCAGCTGAGACGGTCTCCAACTGTCCGTACCTAAATACTGGACGCATTCGTTGTTATAGGTTACGCACGGGAAAAGGTCCCGTATCCAAAACTTCACGTCTCCAACAACGGACGCAATGCTCCATCGCAGGCGGACCTCGCCGGCGGGATCCTCCCTCCCCGGCGAGCTCGGCCCCGGCGCGCTCCGTCCCGACGCGCTCGGCCCTGGCGCGGGCAAGCTCGGCCCCGGCTCCAGTCGTCCCCGAGCTCGTGGTGGTGGGACCCGCCTACGTGGAGGAGACGCAAAGGGAACGAGAGAGGACGTAAGTTTACGTACCATGTTTTGTTAGACGCAAAATGGTTGTTGTGTTTGGTACTCCGTTGAAGATTGATTTCCCCACACACACAACAAAAGTACTGTGCACTACTTAAAATACGGATACGTCACGGTTTGAGTACTCCCTTGGAAACAGTCTGAGGACGATAATGGAGGCAATGCATGGAGCCGACCTTGACGCTGTGGTCCGAGTACGGCGGGCGCTGTGGTTTGAATAGACTTGACGCTTGCAGCAGCTGAGTCAAGTCGTCGGTCGCCACTCACCGGCAGCGGAGCAGACGGGAGTCGGGAGTACATGTACTCACCTAAAATGCTAAATTTTTCAAATTTTTTTTTGTCACATCAAATCTTTGATGCATGTATAAAATATTAAATATAAATAAAAAATAAAACTAATTATACAGTATAGATAAAATCCACGATACGAATCTTTTAAGCCTAATTAGATTACAATTAGGTACTAATTATCAAATAACAATGAATATGCTACAGTAGCATTTTACTAAAAATTTTGACATCCAAAACTTGGCCCTACTACATACTAGTATGCAGTCAGAGTAGCTTGTCGCTCAGCACGCTGATAGTACTCGTAGCACGCAGCAGTAATCGAGCGGCGGTACACGTCCTCCAATGCTACAGCCTCCATTGTAGTATTGGTCCTGCTTGTTTACGTGAGAATCCATTACACCTCCGTCCCAAAATAAATATACTTCTAGTGTTTAAATAGAGAGATTAAATTTAATGAGAAATTACATATATATGTGCTCCTATAAAAATATAATCATTACACCTCGGAAAGAGAGAAAGTAGAAAAAAGACAAATAGAGTTAGTTTGTCTTATATCTAGAGGTGTACTACTGTCCCAAAAAGAATGCACTATAGGTTGCGTGCCAGTCAAAGTGTTTCACGTTTAACCAAGTTTTTCATAAATAGTATTCACATTTATGGATCCAAATTAATTTATTATGAAAATACATTTCGTAATTAATCTAATAGTATTTATTTGATATTATAAAATACTTTATACTTTTTAAACAATAATCGGTCAAACTTGATATACTAAAACGTGACACTATTCTAGAATTGCGATCTTTTGGGGACGGAGGGAGTACTTATTTTAGGACAAATTTTAAACTCTAGAAGTGCACTTATTATGGGACAGATTCTTTCTCCTGAAATCACCTCTATTTTCTAGAGTCATCTCTGGCTCCTTTCTTCCACAACACCAACGTCTCTCATCCCCTGCCACTCGCCCACCCCCGCGGCTCCCTCACGGGACCACCGCTCGCCACAGCCAGCCCCCATGGAGTCCGGCGGAGGGGAAGTGGTCTGTCGTAGGCCTACGACGAGCCTACACCACACGAGCGGATCGAAGGGGAAGTTCGCACCACGCGAGCGGATCTGAGGGGAACATGCGAGCGGGCAGGGAGTGAACCGACGCGGTGGCGGCAGGACGGCAATGGGGAAACCGCGACTACACAAGTGGATGGCGGAGCAGAGGGGCAATGCTTGGGAAATTCCTCCTGGTGGAGAAATCGCAGCCCTTAGGTTGCAGTAGAAAACACAGCATGTAGTTCAATTGGGATTTTTTTTCAAATCTAGATTCCTAGATAATCTTAAAACAATCAAGGGTGTTTTGGTGGGATTCTTGATTATTTTCATCTAGAATCGGATTTTAAGTTGACATAAACACGCCCAGTATCTTGCTCTCTGTTCCAATCAAATAATGATAGATGAAGGAGATTGACAGATTAAAGAATAACCAACTGCTTGGAAATTTAATTAGAGACAAGGGGCCTACCGTTAGGGCCAGTTTGGATTAAGGCAACTAAACATGTGAAAGAGCCTAATGGCTAGAGAGGAGGAAATAGCCTATTAAAAATTTCTTAAACAACACTTATTAAATATGTTAGATAATTAAATGACGAAGCGAGTGTTGCGCTAGCCTACTAAAAATACAAGCCACCTATTATAATTCTAGTGACTATGATCTCTAAACACACAAAGGCTAAGTCACTATATTAAGTTAGTGTGCTCTTAAAGGCTGACTAAAGAGCCACACTAACCACTAGACTCGACACAAGCTTGCTCTAAAAACTAATTATACTAAAGAGCGAAGCAACACTAGAAATATAAATGCAAGGTAGGGGATGTGATGATTATACCGCCGTGTCAAGGATAGAGCCAATCACAATATGATGGAGCCAATCAATCACAATCAATCAATGAAAACTAAGAAAACCTCGGACAAGGTGACACAAGATTTTTTATCGAGGTTTACTTGCTTATCGGTAAGCTAGTCCTCGTTGTGGTGATTCACTCACTTGGAGGTTTACGTGCTAATTGACATCACACGCCAAACCCACAACTAGGTGCCGTACAACCAACACAAGATAAGGATCACACAAGCCACGAGCAATCCACTAGAGTACCTTTTGGCTCTCCGCTGGAAAAAGATCAAGAACCCCTTAGAATCACCACGATCGGAGCCAATGATAATCACCAACCTCCGCTCGATGATCCTCGCTGCACGAAGCCATCTAGGTAGCGGCAACCATCAAGAGTAACAAGCGAATCTTGCAGCAAAATACGAACACCAAGTGTCTCTAGATGCAATCACTCAAGCAATGCACTTGGATTCACTCACAATCTCACAAAGATGAAGAATTAATGATGGAGATAAGTGGGAGGGCTTTGGCTAAGCTCATAAGGTTGCTATGCCAATACAAATGGCCAAGAGAATAAGCTTAAGCCGGCCATGGGTCTTAAATAGAGAGCCCCCACGAATAGAGCCGTTGGGCTCCTCACTGCCACTGCTCGAGGCGATCAAACGCACCGGTCAAGCTGACCGGATGCGCAGCACCCCAACGTCCGGTCTGGATCACCATCCACATGTCCTGGTTTAAAATCACAGGCGTTCGATCTCCAACGGTCGAAATCTCCCGCGCGATCACTTAAGTGACGACCGGATGCGCGGTCACAAAGACCAGATGCGTCGATCACGTCAGTTCAACTGAACCGCGTGCGCCACCAACATATGACCGGACACGCCGATCAACTCGGCCTCCTAGCGTCAGGTCACTTCTAGAGAGCTCCCCGAGCGGTAAAACACCGATCGGATGCGTCAGGTGCTCGCGACCGGACGCACCATCGTGTCAGGTCCACTTTGCGCTCGCACAACCACTTACATCAGCGTACGTCATCCCGTGATCGGATGCAGGTCCTACGTGTCTGGTTACTTTTACTGTGCTGATTCCGATCGCGATCCAACAGAGCCCGAGCGCGCCTAACACTTTTATAATTGATCGGACGCACACCAGCTGAGTCCGGTCACAACGAGTTCAGCGTCCGGTCAGTGATTTTCAGTGAAAATCACCTCCTTCACTTCACCAACTTCTCCACCCTTGCTCAAATGTGCCAACCACCTAGTGTATCACCTCGTGCACGTGTGTTAGCATATTTTCATAAATATTTTCAAGTGTGTTAGCGCTCCACTAGATCATAAATGCATATGCAATGAGTTAGACCATCTAGTGGCACTTTGATAACCGAATTTCGATACGAGTTTCACCCCCTTAATAGTACGGTTATCGATCCTAAATGTAATCACACTCGCTAAGTGTCTCGATCACTAAACCAAAAAAGCTTCTGTGGATATCACCTTTGCCTTGAGTTTTTTATTTTTCTCTTTCTACTTTTCCAAGTCCAAGGACATGATCAACACCATGGTCACACCATCATCACGATCTTCACCACTGCTTCACCATTTGAAATAGTGCTACATATCTTATGATCACTTTGATAAACTAGGCTAGCACTTAGGGTTTCATCAATTCATCAAAACCAAATTAGAACCAAACTAGAGCTTTCAACATGTGAACTAATGAAAGTGCATCTAGCCCTTTAGTGGGTTTTGGATGATTGAATGACAACATGATTAAAGAACTAACCTGTTTGCTAAGTGTGGACAGGTAATAGGTTATCTCACAGGTACTTAATAAAAGCCAAAATGATGTGTTATTGTGTAAACAATCTAGTTCAAGCACAAGACAACAATGCAAATAGAATTCATGCAAAGGCTTATTTATTGTGGGATTTCCATGTACTATGTGAAAGCAAGCTCGTGAGTATTAGTTAATGAGACATAAGGGATTGCATATGGAATGGTCTCATATTTGAAGCTTGCTAAATTAAAATAAAAAAGATAACAATACATATGAATGGATGATTCAACACAATATGTGACTTAATGGCTTGAGATGGTGAAGATAGCAAGGAAAGGCTTCGAGGTACTAAGCAAGGGTGAAGGGCAAGCGACGGCTTGGTGGCCGAAGAACCTAGCTAGGGTGAAGAAGAAAGTACTTGCATTTAGTTGAGGTACTAATCAAGCTAAGATGATCATATTGATGTGAAGGATCAAATCTATATTGGACAAGTTGATTAAAGTGACTTGATCCATTTAGAGTTATTCATATTTGATGAATGGAATCAAGTCACGTGCTCAAGATGGCTATGCTCAAGCGACAAGATCAATATTGACATGTTGGCACCCTCATTTGATGAAGATTGAAAGACACGACATCAATTTAAAGAAGATCAACTCAAAAGGTTTAATTTCGTTTTTCTTTTGATCTTGAGTTAATATGTATGCCGTACTATTAAGAGGGATGCAAGTTTAGGTGGTCTGAGGAAGATAGAGTGCTCAAGCATAATAATTAAATTAAAAGAGAGACAC
The DNA here is from genome assembly GCF_019320115.1 of Miscanthus floridulus. Classification (NCBI taxonomy): domain Eukaryota; kingdom Viridiplantae; phylum Streptophyta; class Magnoliopsida; order Poales; family Poaceae; genus Miscanthus; species Miscanthus floridulus. Next base: position 117,508,909 of record NC_089583.1, read on the forward strand.
TCTAGCACTTCACGAGCACAAAGAATAATTTTCTGTGACTGTCGGTGTCGGAAGTCCCGACGTAAGCCGGAACTCCCGACAGTCGGAAGTCATGACTCTTGCCGGAAGTGCTGACTCCCAGTCACTGCCTGTGCGGTGACTGTAGACGTCGGAAGTCCCGACGTGAGTCGGAACTCCCGACAGTCGGAAGTCCTGACCCAAGCCGGGAGTCCCGGCATCGATGGTTCTACTGACCTGCTGGCTGTGCACGTCAGAAGTCCCGACGTTCGTCGGAAGTTCCGACCGTCGGAAGTCCCGACGTTCGTCGGAAGTTCCGACGTTGGCTGTCTCGAGTGGACTTTGACCTCGCATGAACAGTGTTTTCTTCATACGTCGGAAGTCCCGAGATCTGCGTCGGAACTCCCGACGTAGATCTGAACGGTTAGATTTTGCCTTGGAGTATATATACCCGTCTCCTCCATTCTAACCGTTGCCCACTCATTTCATTGCAACGAACACTCGGCCAAAACAGCCCCCAAGCATTCTAGGCTCCCCTCTCTTCACTCCTTTGCTCCCAACTTCAATTCCTAAAGGGTTTGAGTGATTAGGGAGTGGATTGAGTGAGAAAAACACTTTGAGCAAGCTTGAGCACTTGATTTCTTCGTCAAGCCGGTTTGATTTGCATTTGTTACTCTTGGGGATTTTCCCCTAGCCGGCTAGGCGTTGCCCAAGAGCTTCCATCTTGTGGAAGAGCCTTAGAAAGTTTGTATTACCCTTGATTTCTAGTGAAGAAACTCAAGTGACCTTTGTGGTATCCTTGAGTGAGGCAAGGAGGTGGAAGAGACTCCGACCTAAGTGGTCACCTCAACAACGAGGACGTAGGAGCTCCTTTGTGGGGCTACCGAACCTCGGGATAAATTCTTGTCTCCCGCGTGCTTGTTGTTGTTGTGATTTGCTCGAATTTACATGTATTTGGCTATCTTCCTCTCTCTAGCTATTTCTTAGGGTTTGGGCCTCGATCTACGGAGTGGTGGCTTATCAACGTCAAGAGAGTGGCCCAACACCTTACCTTACCACTAGGAAGTGGGTTTGTAAGTTATCGGCATCACAAAGTTTATTTTAGCACTTGTAGTTCATTTCCCGTAGGGGTCGGAAGTGCTGACAGTTCGCGTTGGAAGTTCTGACCCAAACTGTCAGGACTTCTGACACGTCGGAAGTTCTGACCCAAACGTCGGGACTTCTGACACGTCAGAAGTTCTGACCCAAACTGTCGGGACTTCCGACATTAACTGACTAGTGCATTTTGATTCAACTCTTTGGTTGCCATTGTTTGGCTCCCTAGGTTTATCTAGTATCTTTTATATACTTTGTGGCTAACTTGTGAGGGGTTGTATTACTTTGATTTGGAGTTTCCATTGTGGAAACTCCTATTACTAATCGTTTCTGCTTTTAAAGGTGTTGATTTTTCAGAAACGCCTATTCACTCCCCTCTAGGCGACATCCTAGATCCTTTCAATTGGTATCAGAGCGAGGTTCTCACCCAAAGCTTCACCGCCATGAGAAAAGGATGTCGACGCCTATCGAGTTGGAGCCGATGCTTCTCCAAAATGATGGTTCAAACTTTCTATCTTGGTTAATTCATGTACTCAATGCTTTTAGAGATATTAGTCCTCTTGTTGAGCATATTGTGTTTGCAAGCATACCTCTTCCTATAGTTGATTGGAGCAACTATAAGAATTTATCAAAAGAGGAAGAGATATGCGTGCAACTAAATGCTCAAGCTATTAATATCATTTTGAGTACATTGAGTGCAGAGGTTTAAGATGAGGCAATATTCAATGGACAACCACCTCCGGAGAGTACTCATCTCATTTGGACCAAACTCATTGAGATATATGGAAAATCCAAATGCGATGATGCACTTGAGGTCGAGTCAATGGAAAATATGTCCATTATGTCTTCATGCAGCGAAGAAGCCTCACAAGATCTCAAGAGCACCGAGCCGAAGCAAGAGGTGCAAGCCGAGGTGACTGCGCTGTCTGCAAGCGCATGCCGGACGTGTCCGGTATCCCTACCAGACGCGTTCGGTTTGGCTAAGGCAGCCGGACAGCAGGCAGTCTATGATGATGAGGCTCAAGCCCGGTGGCGACCAAGTGATGAGTCAACCTCAGTATCTCATGAAACTCATCACTTATGTCTCATGGCCAGGAAAAGCAAGAAGAAGGCTAGCAAGAAAGATCAAGCCAAGGAGATAGCACGAGTAGATGATCAAGAAGAGAGTGATATTGAAATTGAAGATAGCTACACTCTTGATCATCTAAGCAACAAAGACAAGCTCATTCTCATGAAGCTAGTTGAGAAGAATGATGAGCTAGAGGAAGAGAATGAGAAACAAGAGCAATCACTTCAAAATCAAGAAAAGTTTCTCATCTCCAAATTGCAAGAGCTAAAGGCCATAAATGAGAGGTATGAAAAATTATCAATTGAGCATGCTTTAGTTACTAACTCCTCTTCTAGTGTTTCACAACTAGAGAAGGAAAACTTTGAGCTCAAGGCAAAATTAGATGAACTCTCAAGCAAATATAATGTGCTACAAGCAAACTATGTTCATCTCAAGTGCTCTCATGAAGAATTAGTAGAATCAAGCATCATGCTTGAGGTGGCTCATGAGATTGTGATTACAACGGTAAAATCATCTCAACCTCCTACTCACACACTCACTTGTACACAATCTCAATTGAATATTTCTTGTGCTAATGAGTGTGCTTCTCAAGCAAGCCAATCTTCGATTGAGCAAAAATTTATAGAAAACATAGAGCTCAAAGAAGAGGTGAAAAGATTAAAGAAAGATGTGATTCGATTGAAGGGTAAGGAGAAAGCACAACCTTCTCAAGATAACCGTGATAACATGGTGAAGAAGCTTGAGAAGGGTTCAAACCTTGCTTCCTTCAAAACCCAACAAAGGAATCACATTTCAAGCAAGGCCAACACAACCAAGAGCAAGAAACATGGAAAAAGTATGTGCTATGGTTGTGGATTGTATGGACATGAGTGGGCTACGTGTCCACATAAGAATTGGGCCAACAAGGTTGAAGCCGCCACTTAAAAGGCTTCAATCAAGGAGGCCAAGCAAGTGAAGAGTGATGGACAAAGCGCTTGTCTCATGAGCAAGAAATTGGGGCATCCTACTAAGAAATGCCCAATATATCAAGAGTCAAGAAAGGTAGCCCAAGTTGCAACAAGAAGATGCTATGGATGCAATGAGATGGGCCACAAGGTTGATAGATGTCCATACAAGCAAAACAAGCATAAAGCAAACAAAGGTCGCATATGCTATGCTTGTAAAAGAAAGGGGCATCTAAGCTATGATTGCCCAAATGGCAACATCCCTAAGCCGAACACATTTGTTTATAATAATATGCTTAGGAAGACCACAAAAGGAGTTAGCACTAGCAAGGTGATGTGTTCACCACAAACTAGTACTAAGGCCATTTGGGTGCCTAAGCACTTGTTGACTAACCCAAAAGGACCCAACAAGAGTTGGGTACCAAAATGTGCTTAGGTTGATAATGTAGGTACTTGGTGGTGAGATGAAAGCTTCGGGGTGGTTGAGCAAGTAAATTGAAAATATTCACTCAATCTATCAATCAATTCTTAACATAATCTCATATATGGTTGACCCGAAGATAAATCAATGACCATATCGTTTACTTCATCTCTACCATTGGTAACAAGTACCTAAAGACCTTATAGGATAGTCACTTTGTGTTTAGTGCTCAATGGCTCACAAATAAGCATATTTGTGAAATAATTGGAAGTGACTAATTAGTTTTATTTAACCATTATCATATTTGCCATGAGATGCTTTTAATGGCTCTCTAGTAGAGCAATGCATTTGTTCAGATGCAGGCATACAAGAAGTACTAGAGCTAAAACGAAGAATCACAAGCAGCGCTTCAATTGTTTCTGTCCTACGCCTACCAGACATGTCTGGTATGGCCAGGGTAGAAAGGAAAAGTGTTTATGTTCTTCACATGCCGGACGTGTCCGGTATGTCTATCGGACGTGTCTGGTATGGTAGGAACCAGAGCACTAATTCGGATGCAATTGAGGTTTGATCCATATGATTTCATATATCCTTAATTTGCTCAGAAGCTTGTGATCTATCAAACCTAAGTGGGTTGTGAGTATGTCTCAACGAAATTTAAATATGGCAAATTACTTTGTGTTGGTCAAAATAGAAAATTGACTCCTAAATTCTTAAAAGAATAAAGTGCCTGTTGAAAGTCATTCAAATTACTTATGGTACTTATTTAGGGGGAGCTCAGTTTCTATTTTGCACCATTGTGGACTAACAAATTTATCTATTATTATCTGTAGTCCTTTGGATGAAAATTGATTTCATATATGGTATGATTATTTGACAAGTGAGGTCAACATGATGTTGTCATGCCATGTATTATCTCAGTGGTGATATTGTGGACTAACAAATTTATCTAGTATTATTTGTAGTCCTTTGGATGAAAATTGATTTCATATATGGTATGATTATTTGACAAGTGAGGTCAACATGATGTTGTCATGCCATGTATTATCTCAGTGGTGATATTGTGGGCTCAACACAAAGGTATGTATTTACATACATGCATTGTAAGTGCATCTAAGGCCCTTTATATGCTAGTGTGTGCATTTGTGTGATATAGGATAGATGTTTTTCAAAATCCCTAACTAGCATGTGTAGGTTGTGTGGTTTTTGAAAAACATGTGGTTTTTGGGTCTTTGTGACCTAGTCATGTCATATTGTGATTATTGCTACCCTTGGTTGATTATTTGCCTAATCACATGTGACATGGTTCTCTCAAGTCCATAAAAACTCCTATGTCCGTCTAAAATCTCTCTTAAGTTTTTGAAAATCATAATTTTGCCAAATATTCGAAAAAGAGAAAATCAATTCTTGGCTAATTCATGTCCCCTAAGTGAGAATCCTAAGCCTATTTCAATTGATGCAAATATTATGCCTAGGAAGGTTTGTTATTGTACCTTATTGGTTAGCATTGCAAAAATTCCGCTATTCATACTAAGACTATGCCTAAGTATGTTGCGTCTAACATGAGAGGACCCAAACTAGTAGGCTGTCGTTTCTTGTTTTTGAGCTTCATTGATGTATCTTAGATTTGAGATAGATTGTATCATGTGAGAGATGAGATTCACTTATGCTTTATCTATGTATCTCTTGAGATATGATCTTTTTATATATCGGTGGTTTCTGGACTTGAGAAAATGTGTAATGAGTGCTATGTGTGAATTACATATGTTATATTTATTTTCATAAGGACTATGCATGCTAGAATGAAAATATTTGATGTGATGCCTTTATATTTATTCTTGTGTGATATATCTTGTCATATGCATCACGGTTTAACTTTGTCACACACATGCACCCCACGGATGCAATGATTTAGGGGGAGTCTCCTATATGTTTTAGTATGTGCAATTGACATTTGAGGTCATTTTGTGAATTCTAATCATAAGCACATATTAAAGGGGAGCCTCTCATAAATCATTGAACCCAAAAGTTTAAATGTTTATATCATTTTGTAAGCTTTAATCAAGTTGTCATCAATCACCAAAAAGGGGGAGATTGAAAGTGCATCTAGCCCTTTAGTGGGTTTTGGATGATTGAATGACAACGTGATTAAAGAACTAACATGTTTGCTAAGTGTGGACAGGTAATAGGTTATCTCACAGGTACTTAATAAAAGCCAAAATGATGTGTTATTGTGTAAACAATCTAGTTCAAGCACAAGACAACAATGCAAATAGAATTCATGCAAAGGCTTATTTATTGTGGGATTTCCATGTACTATGTGAAAGCAAGCTCGTGAGTATTAGTTAATGAGACATAAGGGATTGCATATGGAATGGTCTCATATTTGAAGCTTGCTAAATTAAAATAAAAAAGATAACAATACATATGAATGGATGATTCAACACAATATGTGACTTAATGGCTTGAGATGGTGAAGATAGCAAGGAAAGGCTTCGAGGTACTAAGCAAGGGTGAAGGGCAAGCGACGGCTTGGTGGCCGAAGAACCTAGCTAGGGTGAAGAAGAAAGTACTTGCATTTAGTTGAGGTACTAATCAAGCTAAGATGATCATATTGATGTGAAGGATCAAATCTATATTGGACAAGTTGATTAAAGTGACTTGATCCATTTAGAGTTATTCATATTTGATGAATGGAATCAAGTCACGTGCTCAAGATGGCTATGCTCAAGTGACAAGATCAATATTGACATGTTGGCACCCTCATTTGATGAAGATTGAAAGACACGGCATCAATTTAAAGAAGATCAACTCAAAAGGTTTAATTTCGTTTTTCTTTTGATCTTGAGTTAATATGTATGCCGTACTATTAAGAGGGATGCAAGTTTAGGTGGTCTGAGGAAGATAGAGTGCTCAAGCATAATAATTAAATCAAAAGAGAGACACTCTAGCACTTCACGAGCACAAAGAATAATTTTCTGTGACTGTCGATGTCGGAAGTCCCGACGTAAGCCGGAACTCCCGACAGTCGGAAGTCATGACTCTTGCCGGAAGTGCTGACTCCCAGTCACTGCATGTGCGGTGACTGTGGACGTCGGAAGTCCCGACGTGAGTCGGAACTCCCGACAGTCGGAAGTCCCGACCCAAGCCGGGAGTCCCGGCATCGATGGTTCTACTGACCTGCTGGCTGTGCACGTCAGAAGTCCCGACGTTCGTCGGAAGTTCCGACCGTCGGAAGTCCCGACGTTCGTCGGAAGTTCCAACGTTGGCTGTCTCGAGTGGACTTTGACCTCGCATGAACAGTGTTTTCTTCATACGTCGGAAGTCCCGAGATCTGCGTCGGAACTCCCGACGTAGATCTGAACGGTTAGATTTTGCCTTGGAGTATATATACCCGTCTCCTCCATTCTAACCGTTGCCCACTCATTTCATTGCAACGAACACTCGGCCAAAACAGCCCCCAAGTATTCTAGGCTCCCCTCTCTTCACTCCTTTGCTCCCAACTTCAATTCCTAAAGGGTTTGAGTGATTAGGGAGTGGATTGAGTGAGAAAAACACTTTGAGCAAGCTTGAGCACTTGATTTCTTCATCAAGCCGGTTTGATTTGCATTTGTTACTCTTGGGGATTTCCCCCTAGCCGGCTAGGCGTTGCCCAAGAGCTTCCATCTTGTGGAAGAGCCTTGGAAAGTTTGTATTACCCTTGATTTCTAGTGAAGAAACTCAAGTGACCTTTGTGGTATCCTTGAGTGAGGCAAGGAGGTGGAAGAGACTCCGACCTAAGTGGTCACCTCAACAACGAGGACGTAGGAGCTCCTTTGTGGGGCTGCCGAACCTCGGGATAAATTCTTGTCTCCCGCGTGCTTGTTGTTGTTGTGATTTGCTCGAATTTACATGTATTTGGCTATCTTCATCTCTCTAGCTATTTCTTAGGGTTTGGGCCTCGATCTACGAAGTGGTGGCTTATCAACGTCAAGAGAGTGGCCCAACACCTTACCTTACCACTAGGAAGTGGGTTTGTAAGTTATCGGCATCACAAAGTTCATTTTAGCACTTGTAGTTTATTTCCCGTAGGGGTCGGAAGTGCTGACAGTTCGCGTTGGAAGTTCTGACCCAAACTGTCAGGACTTCTGACACGTCGGAAGTTCTGACCCAAACGTCGGGACTTCTGACACGTCGGAAGTTCTGACCCAAACTGTCGGGACTTCCGACATTAACTGACTAGTGCATTTTGATTCAACTCTTTGGTTGCCGTTGTTTGGCTCCCTAGGTTTATCTAGTATCTTTTATATACTTTGTGGCTAACTTGTGAGGGGTTGTATTACTTTGATTTGGAGTTTTCATTGTGGAAACTCCTATTACTAATCGTTTCCGCTTTTAAAGGTGTTGATTTTTCAGAAACGCCTATTCACCCCCCTCTAGGCGACATCCTAGATCCTTTCAACTAAATATCCCAACATGTAAACTAAAGTTTAGTTCCCAATCTAACTACCCATTAGTCCAAGTGAATTAATATGAACTAAAAGGTGACCATGAGTATATGTGTTGGGAATTTTTTTGGTTTTAGTTCACTTTTAGTCCATGTATCAAACACATTAGACTAAAAGTGGTTCATCTAAATTTTAGTGCAACTAAATTTTAGTCTACCTAAACTTAAGTTTTAGGTGATCGTTAAATAAGATAGATCGTTAAATCAGATAGATCGTTAAATCTATTTTTATAATAATTTTATTTGAAGATATAAATGTTACACAGCCTATAAATTCAGCCAAAAGCAATAGTTATTTAGGGACGGAGAGAGTATTTCCTCCACGTCATTGCTATTATTGACGTGATGCCTGATTGGACAGGCTATTGTACCTACTCTAACTGTACATCTACTCGCTCTGTTCCTGAAAGAATACGATTCTAACACAACGTTATGTTTCAGTATCTTAAATTTAAGCAATTATAGATAAAAAATATTAATATTTATGATATCAAATAAATATTATTAAATTAGTTATGAAATATATTTTTATAATAAATTAATTTAAACTCATAAATATGAATAATACTCATAAAAAAATTGTAACTAACATCTAACACGTACTCTAGTTGCATTTAATTGACAAACGTGGTACCATGTAGTACTCTCGACTGCTACGCTGCACTGACGACTGCACATGTGGACTATAGGAGTACTCCCTCTATCCGAAAAAGAACGTAATTATGGAAAACGTGCCAATCAAACTAGTTTAAATTTAACCAAGTCTATAGAAAATAATATTAGTATTTATATATCTCTAAATAAATTTATTATAAAAATATATTCTATAACTAATATAATGATATTTATTTTGTTTCATGAGTGTTGGAATTTTTTTATATAATTCTAGTCAAAGTTTGAATTGCTTGACTCTTCAGAATGTGAAAATTATATTCTTTTGTGGACGGAAGGAGTACCATGTACTTCGTACTCTCGTCTGCTCCGCTGCCGGCGAGTGGGGACCGACGACTTGACTTGAGACGTTGTCGTTCAGCAATACTTTTCAGCAAACGAATGATGTTTTTTTCTCACAATAAATAAATATTCATTTCGTTGAAATTTGGCTTATGCTGATACGTTTCGCTATAGCTTATGCTGATTTGTTGTGAGAGGAAAACTCTGTTCGTTCGTTGAAAAGTACTGGTGAAGTAGTGTTGCAGAACAGGTGTAGACAATTGCCCGATTAAAGAATAACCATCAGCTTGAAAATTTTAATTAGAGACAAGAAACCTACAGATCTAAACATGTGAACTAAAGTTTAGTTCCCAACCCAACTATCCATTACTCTCACTATTCCTAAGTGTTTGCCGCACACGATTTACGTGTCGATAACTTTGACTCGATTTATAGAAAATACGTGCAATATTTCTATCTCTAAATAAAGTTATTAAAAACTATATTCAAATATCTATCAATGATACTAATTATGTTTCGTAAATATTATATTTTTTAATATATATTTAATCAAAGTTTTTTCTCGGAAAGTGAAAACGACGTATATTTAGGGACGGAGGGAGCAGTTCAAGTGAACTATTATTATGAACTAAAAGGTGAGCATTTGCGTATGTGTCGGAAATCTTTTCACTATCAAACACGTCAGACTAAAGGGGTTCATATAAACTTTAGTATAACTAATTTTAGTCTATCTAAACTTTAATTTTAGTGATCGGAACAAGTTTTTAGTGTATGAGTTAGCTGTTTGGTGCTTGTCCTATGGACCAAAGTTTCTCTCAAACTATTGGCCTTGCACTCACTGGGATGGCACATGTGCAGTCGTCTATAATGGAGCCGACCAAGATGGCCCGATTATTACTGCAGTGTACTGTACGACGGACATGGACGGAGGAGACCTTTACCCGCTTGGCCACAGACGCACGTACCCATATCCGACTTGTTCAGTTTATTTTTTATTCAGTTTATTTTTTTAATAAAAATAATATTTTTCTTTATCAATATTTCAGTCAGAATAATATTTTTAGTTAATTTTAGTCAAGATTTAACAAACTGAACAGGCCTAGTCAAGTTGTCCACCACCTTTGTATAGATTTTTTTTAATCAAAATTTTAGTACAACTAAATTTTAGTCAACCTAAACTTAAGTTTTAGGTGATCGTTAAATCGAATAGATCGTTAAATCTATTTTTATAATAAATTTATTTAGAGATATAAATATTGCACCCAGTCTATAAATCAAGCCAAAAGCAATAGTTATTTAGGGACAAGAGAGTATTTCTTCCACGTCACTGCTATTATTGACGTGATGCGTGATTTGACAAGCTATTGTACCTACTCTAACTGTACATCTATTCATACCGTTCATGAAAGAATACGATTCTAACACGGTGTTACGTTAAGTTTAAGCAATTATAAATAAGAAAATATTAATATTTATGATATCAAATAAATATCATTAGATTAGTTATGAATATATATTTATAATAAATTAATTTAAACTTATAAATATGAATAATACTCATGAAAAATTTAATCAAACATTAACCATTTTAACTAACATCTAACACGTACTCTAGTTGCATTTTATTGACAAACGTAGTACCATGTAGTACTCTCGCCTGCTATGCTGCACTGAGGACCGCACATGTGGACTACAGGACTACTTCCTCTATAAAAAAAACCGTAATTATAGAAAGCGTACCGATTAAACTAGTTTAAATTTAATCAAGTCTATAGAAAATAATATTAACATTTATATCTCTAAATAAATTTATTATAAAAATATATTCTATAACTAATCTAATAATATTTATTTTGTTTTATGAGTGTTAGAATTTTTTTTATATAATTCTAGTCAAAGTTTGAATTGCTTAACTCCTCGTGATGTGAAAACTGCATTCTTTTATGGACGGAACGAGTACCATGTACTTCGTACTCTCGTCTGCTCCTCTCCCGGCGAGTGGGGACCGATGACTTGACTTGAGACCTTATTGTTCAGCAGTGCTTTTCAGCGAACGAACGATGTTTTTCTCTCACAATAAATAAGCATCCGTTTTGTTAAAATTTGGCTTATGTCGATACGTTTCGCTGAAATTTAGCTTATGCTGATTTGTAATGAGAGGAAAACTCTGTTCGTTCGTTGAAAAATACTGGTGAAGTAGCATTACAGAATAGGTGTAGACAATTGCCCGATTAAAGAATAACCAACAGCTTGAAGATTTTAATTAGAGAAAAGAAACCTACAGATCCAAACATGTGAACTAAAGTTTAGTTCACAACCCAACTATCCATTAGTCTCTCTCCATAAATGTTTGTCGTACACGATTTGCGTGTCGATAACTATGACTCGATTTATAGAAAATGCGTGCATCATTTCTATCTCCAAATAAAGTTATTAAAAAACTATATTCAAACATCTATCTAATAATACTAATTATGTATCATAAAGTAGTTAAAGTGAAATATTATTATGAACTAAACGCTGACCATTTGCGTATGTGTCGGAAATCTTTTCACTATCAAACACATCAGACTAAAGTGGTTCATATAAACTTTAGTATACTAATGTTAGTTTATCTAAACTTTAGTTTTAGTGATCGGAACAAGTTTTTAGCGTATGAGTTAGCTGTTTGGTGCTTGTCCTATGGACCAAAGCTTCTCTCAAACTATTGGCCTTGCACTCACTGGGATGGCACATGTGCAGTCGTCTGCTCAACCTTTGACACGCCCAATAAGCCCTCCCCTTACCTACCCCGGACGAGTGATACTCCAATAATTAGGCTGTTTATTTCGACTTATATGATTGTGGATTATAAATTATAATAATATTTTTATCTCGTATTAAACCAATCAACAGTATTTCTGACTTATAATGCATTATCGTTTCAGCTGAAATAAACAGGCTGCATGAAGCCGACCAAGATGGCCCGATTATTGCTGCAGTGTACTGTATGACGGACATGGACGGAGGAGTCCAGTCGTCGGCCACCTTTGTACAGACTTTTTTTAATCAAACCTTGGTACAGACTTTAACTTTGCCTGTCTGCGCCTCTCTTTTTTAATGGCCTTGTTCAACTTATCCCACGTTCAATTTGTTCGGCTTTTTTTTAGTCGGGACAGTATTTTTTTCTCACAACAATTCAGCCGGAACAATGTTTTCAGCCAATTTTAGCTAAGTTTCAGATCAGCCAGAACAGTGATTGTAAGCAGAGCTTTCCTGACGGTTCGTTAAAAAAATATCATCGGCCACCGGGTGATATACTCATATCCATGGAGGTTTATGCAGTGACTACACTTTAGCGGGTGTCACAAGGAGTGTCACGGTGTGTTCGAATACTAATAAAAAATAAATTACAGAATCCATCAGTTGTTGAAACTAGCGGTTTCAAACTACGTGGAAGAGATCGAGGCCTCCGCCCGTCGGACGGTCGGCCTCGAGCGGAGGCTCAGGATAAGAACGATAAGGGGGAGAGTGGTGAGTAAGCGAATGACACGGAAAGCTATGGTTTCATTAATTCGTCCCCCAACCAACCTCCACGGTTACAAGTGTCCCATATTTATAGGACTCAACTACTACATAACAGAATTTATTACAATGCCCCTCAACTGCTACAGTACATTCCTGGAATATTTCGCCGCTAGCCTCTTGTTCGCGGGGCAATCCTGCCATACCATCTTCAAGTGATGGGCTTCCATGAGCAGCCGGCCCACTGTAGCTCGGTCTTCGGCCCAAAGGCCTGGGTCCCCGGCGCTGGCCTTCATTTCCCGGGGCGCGTTGGCGGGTCTCCGCCGGACGGTCGGAGACATTACCCGCAGGTCTCCGCCCGGCCGCACGAGGGCCATGGTTCTCGCCGCTGGCCTCCGCCTTCAGGGGCGCGCCGTTGCCTTGGAGAATCTTCGCCGGTACGGGTGGAGGCATCATCCGCAGGTCTCCGCCCGGCCGCTGCCCTCCGCCTTCAGGGGCGCGCCGTCGCCTTGGAGAGTCTCCGCCGGTCCGGGCGGAGACATCATCCGTAGGTCTCCGCCCGGCCACGCAGGGGCCATGCTGGCGTGCTTGCGCGGACCGTGAGCGCCTGCGCTTGAGTACCTACGCACACTTAGGCAAGATCGTTTGTTTGATTAGTTTAGAGATAAGGCGGCCTCCGCCCGTAATACCGGAGACGCCCGCCTGAGCGGTCGGCGGGATGCGTGTCTGGCCTTGGCGGAGTCCGCGATAAAAAGGAGATTCAGCACCCTTCGAGCATAGCCGGGAAAGTTCCTTTAGTCAGCGCCGGGTCTCCGCCCTAAGACGCTCGAAGACGCCTTGGCGACACCCCGCTGTCGGGGGCCTTCGCCACCCACCAAAGCCGTGTTACAACATCAGTGATTCGCAAGACTAATTTATTAAGTCTAACTAATCCATCATTAACATATGTTTACTGTAGCATCACATTGTTAAATTATGGATAAATTAGACTTAAAAAATTCATCTCGCAAAACACTCTCAATCTATACATTTAGTTTCGTAATTAATCTATGTTTAATACTCTATATATATATATGAAATATTCAGTGGGACAACCATTAAAATTTAGGAGCCGAATCCAAACACGCATGTGTCCTCACAAATGGACGTTCTCCGCCCCGTCGTTAAGATAAGAAATCACTTGGAGTAGTTACTCATCACCTAGCTAGAGTGACTGCCAACATTTCACTAGCAATGAGTTCAATTGTGCGCCTCGTTTTCTCTATGGTAGCCGAGGTCTGCAGTGTCATGGAGAAAGACAAGGAGCGCCATGCCAAACTCTACGTTTTTTTTGACACAAAAACTGTGGGGGAGATCCCCACAGTGCCTTTTTGATTTCATTTATAAAAGAGGGAGTACAGTACAGGTACAGGTACATACTTACAAAGCTTAACTAAAGGCATCTAGCCAAGCACAAAAGGATGACCTAAGATCATCTTTGAATCTTACAGATTGTAGTAAACATTGACTCTTGAAGTTCGACCACCAAAGTGCTAATGTTGGATCACGTCTTGCAAACACTTTATCATTTCGGACTTTCCAGAGCTCCCATGCTGCTATGAGCGTGGCTTCAGTGAAGAATGGTAACTGGTGGACAGATCTTGCTTGAATGAATCTGTCTAGGGGATTCAGAGAGAGGTCCCAATTGATTTCAAGCTTAGACCAGCAGTCCTGTGCAAAAGAACATTCAAAAAATAGGTGCTCTATGGTCTCCAGACTTCCTGCTGCGCACATGACACATGTCGGGGTCCCCTGAATGTTTAGATGCCTCCTCTGGATCATATCTTTGGTGTTAAGACGATCAACCAAAATCAACCATGCAAAGAACTTAACTCGTGGGCTGCTTTTGCATTTCCATATTATTTTGAAAATATGGTGTGCATCTAGTTCCTTGAAGGCATATGAATAGAACCTTTTGGAGCTATATTTGTCACCCCAGATGGGTGACCAATTGTCGACGCCCTCCTCATCATATTCCATAATCTGCAATTCCTCTTGCAAACTCACAAATTCAGCATAGGCTTCATTGGAGAAAGGTAGCATGAATAGTGAGTCTAAGTCCTCTGCTTGCATGACCGCATAAACTGAGATTTCCTTTGATTTTGCAAAGGATGCAAGTCTTGGGTATTTTGTTGCAATGATCTGATCATTCATCCAAATATCTCCCCAGAAACAAACTGATTGACCATTGCCAATTGTGCATTTAGCAATGCCTCTGAACAACAGGTTCAACCTCAAAATATCCTTCCACCAAAAAGATCCAACCTCCCTGGCTGCATGAGGAACTCGATTTGTATAGTACCTGGTCCATACCATTCTTACCCATGGAAGATCAGCCCTGTTATAGAACTTGCTTAGATGTTTCATAAGCAATGCATCATTCTGCAGCCTAAGATTTATGATGCCTAGTCCTCCTTTTTCCTTTGACAACATTACAGTTTCCCATGCAACTAAGTTCCCACCTTTGTTCTTTTCAGAATTCCCTCTCCAAAGACATTGTTTCCTTGCCCTGTCAATATTCTCAATCACTCCTTGTGGTAGTTTGATGGTGCTCATTGCATAGGTGGTGATAGGTGTAATGGCTGAATTCACCATTTCAAGTCTCCCACTATGTGACAACCAAGTAGAGCAGGCTGATAATCTTCTTTCCACCCTATCCATCATAGGAGCTAGGTCCTCAATTTTTGGCTTGGTAGTCCCCATGGGCAAACCAAGATATGTGAAGGGCATTGATCCAATATCACACCCAAAAGTGTTTGCAAGGAGGACCATCTTCTCTGGAGTGACATTGATAGGGTACATTTGGGATTTTCTATAGTTCACCTTTAACCCTGTCGATTCAGCAAAGCTATGGAGTATGGCTTTGAGAAAAAATATTTGTCTAGCATCAGCTTGTAGCAGCAGCAAAGTGTCATCAGCATATTGCGCTATAGGAAAGTCTTCTTCTGGTTGTGGTAAGGGCTTACATAGCAGGTTCAGGTTGCAGGCATGGTTGACAATGATCTGAAGAAGTTCAGCAGCCAGCACAAATAACAATGGTGACAAAGGGTCACCCTGTCGAACCCATCTCTTACATTTATAGAATTTACCAGGGATGCCATTTAGAAGCACAGCTGAAGAGCCAGATGATAGTATATTGTGCACCCACTGAATCCATTTATCAGGCAATCCTAGGTGAGTCATCATCTGAATGATAGTGGAGTGTTCAATTGTATCAAATGCCTTCTCAAAATCTAACTTCAATATTATTATCTCTCTTTTTGACTGGTGGCACTGGTGAATATATTCATAACTCCATGCCAGACAATCCTGTATGGTTCTTGATCTGATGAACCCATACTGGTTCTGGTGAACTAATTTCAGAATAACTGACTGGAGTCTGTTGGCTAATATCTTTGTTATGAGCTTAAGAGAGATATTCATCAATGAAATAGGCCTGAAATCATTCACAGTCTCTGGGCTATCTTTCTTGGGTACCAAGGTGATGTATGATGTATTGATGCTCTCTAGGCTGATGTTGTTGTGATAGAGAGACCAACACAATCTGTAGAAATCCTCTTTAATCAATTGCCAACATTTTTTTAGAAATAACCCATTGAATCCATCTGGCCTTGGAGCTTTGTCTGGAGGCATACTTTTGACAATTTGGTCAATTTCATCAATCATGAAAGGTGTAACCAAGCTGTCAAGGTCCTCAACTGGCTGAATCATTTGTGGGAGGTCAAAAGTCATTGTCGGTGATGCTGTGGTACCCATTCTTTGTCTGAAGCCAAACTCTACGTTGGCCTCAGATCCATAGTTTGCGTACCGTGTTTCGTGGGAGGTAAAATAGCTGCTATGTTTTTTCTCCACAAAAACACTGTGCACTGCGCAAAACGTGGATGGATCACTGTCTTGGAAACAGTCTGAGGACGATAATGGAGGCAATGCATGGAGCCGACCTTGACGCTGTGGTCCGAGTACGGCGGGCGCTGTGGTTTGAATAGACTCGACGCTTGCAGCAGCTGAGTCAAGTCGTCGGTCCCCACTCACCGGCAGCGGAGCAAACTAGTATGTAGCAGGTATAATAGCTTGTCGCTCAGCACGCTGATAGTACTGGTACGGAGGAGAGAGGGCACACGAGACAAGCAACCTAGCAGTAATCGAGCGGCGGTACACGTCCTCCAATACAACAACGTCCATTGTAGTATTGGTCCTGCTTGGAGAGATTAAGTTTAACGACAAATTACATAATGCTCCTATAAAAATATAATCATTACACCTCGAAAAGAAGGAAAATAGAAAAAAAATAAATAAAGTTAGTTTGTCTTATATCTAGAGGTGTACTACTGTCCAAAAAGAATCCAACTATGAGTTGCGTGCCAGTCAAAGTGTTTCACGTTTAACCAAGTTTCTTGTAAATAATATTCACATTTATGGATCCAAATCAATTTATTATGAAAATACATTTTATAATTAATCTAATGGTATTTATTTGATATTATAAAATACTTTATACTTTTTAAACTATAATTGGTCAAACGTGATATACTAAAACGTAACACTGTTCCAAAATTACGATCTATTAGGGACGGAGAGAGTACTTATTTTGGGACAAATTTTAAACTCTAGAAGTGCACTTATTATGGGACGGATTCTTTCTCCTGAAATCACCTCTATTTTCTAGAGTCATCTCTGGCTCCTTTCTTCCATAGCACCAACGCCTCTCATCCCCTTCCACCACGCCCACCCCCGCGGCTCCCTCGCGGGAGCACCGCTCGCCACAGCCAGCCCCCGTGGAGTCTAACGGAGGGGTAGTGGTCTGCCGCAGACTTGCGACGAGCCTGCACCACGCGAGCGGATGAAGGGGAAGTCCGCACCACGCGAGCGGATCTGAGGGGAAGTCCGTTGTCCACACCATGCGAGCGGACAGGGAGTGAACCGACGCGGTGGCGGTAGGTACGGCAACGGGGAAACCGTGACTACACAAGCGGATGGGGGAGCGGAGGGGCAATGCTTGGGAAATTCCTCCTGGTTGGGAAATCGCGACCCTTAGGTTGCGGTAGAAAACACAGCATGTAGTTTAATTGGGATTTTTTTCAAATCTGGATTCCTAGAGAACCTTAAAACTACCAAGGGTGTTTAGGTGGGATTCTTGATTATTTTCACCTAGAATCGGATTTTAAGTTGACATAAACACGCCCATTATCTTGCTCTCTGTTCCAAACTTCCAATTAAATAATGATAGATGAAGGAGATTGCCAGATTAAAGAATAACCAACTGCTTGGAAATTTAATTAGAGACAAGGGGCCTACAGTTAGGGCCAGTTTGGATTAAGGCAACTAAGCATGTGAAAGGTGCTAATGGCTAGAGGGGATAAATAGCCTATTGAAATTTTTTAAAATAACACTTAGCAAAGATGTTAGACAATTAAATGTTGAAGCGAGTGTTGCGTTAGCCTACTAAAAATGCAAGCCACCTACTACAATTCTAGTGACTATAATCTCTAAACACAAAGGCTAAGTCACAATACTAAGTTAGTGTGCTCTCAAAGGCTAAGTAAAGAGCCACACTAATATGGCAGAACCGTCCGAGATAACGTGCTTACAGAGACGCTCATCTTCCACCAGACACTAAGCACCCTGAAAGCGAGCTACATCGGGCGGGTTCCGTCGGGCACACCCAAAGAGAGAGCCTGAATAATCCATATTTTTCCCGCAAGATCCAATAATGAGAACGAGTTACATTGCTTAGTCCATTTTATACATCCAGAGTTCTTAAAAAATCTATTGTTACATTACCCTAGAGTTAGCTGAAGGCTGAGCAGACTGAGCCGGCTGGTTTTGCGGACACTTTCGGGCATAGTGGCCTTCCTTGTCACATTTGAAACAAGCACCAGGCTTGTTCCCCAGTCCTTGACGAGGTAGGACCTATTGTCCCTGGGGCTGCTGATGTTGTACCTGCTGAGTAGGTGCACGACACTGAGTGAAAGGAGCCTAAAAAGTCTGCTGAGGCTGTTGAAACGAATGCCCACCTGAAGATTGATAGGGCACCCGCCTGACAACCTGTACTTCTGCTCCTGGGGGTGACTAGAAGACCTAGTAGCCACCTACTTACGCTTCCATTCTGCCTGCGAGTCACGCTGCAAGTCCTCCATGGCAATAGCAGCGTTCATCATCGCACCAAAGGTCTGATAGGTACCAGTATATAACTCCTTCTGTAGGCTGCAAGAGAGGCCACGATAGAAGCGGTCTCTCTTCTTCTCATCTGTATCAACATGAGTTCCAGCATACGGCAACAAGTGGTTGAACTTGTTGACATAGTCCATCACGAACATACTCCTTTGCCGAAGGTCCAGAAACTCTATCAACTTTCTGTTGAGAACACCAGCAGGAATATAATACTCTCTGAAGGCCGCACTGAACTCTTACCAGGTCACCCAATGATCCTCCTGTTGCATGGCATTGAATGTATCCCACCATGCACTCGTGGACCCCAACAGCTGTTACGCTGCAAAGCGCACCTTCTGCTCATCAGTTATGATGAGCAGCAGAAACTTTTTCTCCAGAATACGAAGCCAATGCTCCGCATCTAGAGGCTCAGTCGTCAGTGTGAACATGGGTGGGTGCGTCTTTAAGAAATTCTGATAAGAGCAGGGTCTCTCAGGACCGCGGGCACCACCCCCTGTTTCCACCATTGCCCCTGTGACCTCCACGGGCAAAGCCACCGATAGCCTGTGCCAGTAGCTCCATAGCACGGGCTGACTCGTGACGAGCCGCCAACATCTCCACCATCATCTTTGCATGAGTCATCGGGGGTGGGGAGGGAGGAGGAGCAGGAGCCAGACGTGGAGCCTCATGGCTCTTCCCATTGCCGTGCTCATTGTCCCGGCCACTTTCACCTTGGCCTTCGCCAAGACCGTGGCCCGCCCCAGCACTACTGCTCCCACAACCGGATCTCAAGTTCATCTGTAAGAGATAGAAACCATCCACTTAGGATAACCCTCCAGATCAGAAACAAGAGATTAAAGAAATGATAAGATATTTATTAAAGCACTCTTTTAATTTATCCTATCAATTTACTAATTCAAATTATACGTGTAGGGGGATAACGTGCTTACAGAGGCACTTGTCTTCCACCAGACACTAAGCACCCTGAAAGCGAGCTATAATGGGCGGGTTCCGTCGGCCAAAGGGAGAGCCCGAATAATCCACATTTTCCCCGCAGGATCCAATAATGAGAACATGTTACATTGCTTAGTCCATTTCATACATCCAGAGTTCTTAAAAATTGTATTATTACATTACCAAAGTTAGAGTGCGGAATATTAAACAGCAGAATGAAAATAAACATCAAGTAAACATCTATCGATAATAAGCAAGGATCCGTCTTGCCCACCAGAAGAACCCTTCACACAACAACTAAGTCTCAAGCTGTACCTACAACAAGGGTAAATAAACCCTGAGTACACAATGTACTCGTAAGACTTATCTGACTAGTGGAAATAATTTTCCGACTCTAAGGAATATGATGAGCTTTATGATTTACTGGTTTCTTTTTTATAGAAAGTAATACTAATAGCGAATCCTTATTTATGTTATTATTAGCAGTCATGATTAATTCATTATCTAGCCATTCTAGGTAAGCACATGTTCTACTTTTAAGCAAGAGTTGACAAACAGTTCTATTTCTTCACCTTTCTTCTTTCAGTTCTTACTATGGTGCTAGAGTTTAGACAAGCCGTACCGGATTACCTGGCGATTCGTGAATCAATATGCTCACCTGGGTACCCCAAAAACACACATCCCGCTTGTCCCCTAGGCACAAGCAGGACCAATCCATCACTCTCCTAACACGGGGACTAGGTCCCTGTCCAAACTTAAACTCCAAGCCCCCGCTCCTGAGTCCTAGACTCAGTGCGGTGCTTAGACCTCCACCATTCCCACCTTCAATCAATCGGTCTAGAAAGAGTCGGAACCCACAATAAGAGAGCAACAAGTCTTCCATACGCCCATACCCAAGTATGTGCTCGGGATAATAAGTCTGTGACTTACCTAACGTCCAATGCAACTGCCGGTCCTTAACGGACACAGACAGGGAAAAAGTATAACCAAGCTATGCCCCATTGGCCGTAGGACACAACCTCTTACACCCACCAATACCCAAACCATATCCCTGTCCGATCTCTATTTCTCTTTTCACCATTTTATCATGAGTGATCATAATTATCATCTATTATGAGTAACGACAGGTTACTCATGCTACCAAAATTCTGAGCATAGCAGCTACTCAACCTATACTAGTAGGACCCATTGGTAAGTATATCTATGCATGTAGTTTTCATAAAATGCATGTACGTAATGCGCATCATATATATCCAGTGATCATTCAAAATAAGGGTTATACACCGGAGCTTGCCTTGGGCAGGTGGTGTGTCAACAAAGTCAGCAACGAATAGCTCTGGGGCTCCCTCCTATACAAGAACCTCCTCCTCATACTTCTCAATAATCTCCTCATAGTCCTATTTGTCCACAGGCACAAACTCTACCAACACGTGATCTACATACATGAAATAATGATGCAACACTTAGTAATACAGCAACAACAACTCTTAGAATGAAAATACACCTATCAAGCTACTGAACTAGCTCTACCGACTAAGACACTACGTTACCTATCATTCCCACCAAACGGGTATGCAATATTTCATGTACTAACTTGGCAACTAAAGGAATCCCTATTCTTAATATCGATTTACTCTATATATGATAAAATAGGGAGTACTAGCTATTCTATTTATCAATCTACTCTAGGGCTATAAAAATTACAGTGAGCACATAATAATCTAATGAGTCTACTATAAAAATTTCATGGCTAAAGCTATCACCAATTTGCCACTAAAATTCCTACAAATATTAAGCTAACTAATACTAAGCTTTCTAAATTGAATTTATGAATCTATCATTATCATAGCTAACTATAAACTAACTATATCAACAGATAGATAGCATTTTTGTGAACCTAATAAATTTTGTTTCACTATTTTTGGACAACTATAGCATTTACTATATTTTTTAAAGTTCAGCTCAAAACTAAATTGAATAAACCTTTGTTAATTTACTGGAAAAATGAAACTAGAATCCACCGCTTGGCCCACTACGCGTGGTGCAGCCCACGTCCGCTCGGCACGCGCGCGCTCATGCTCCACCGACATGGCCCACGCGGGGGCGCGGCCCAGCCGAGCAACGACGGCCCGTGACGGGAAGGCGCGCGCGCGCTGGTATATTTACTAAAACGCCCTTTCACTAATACTAAATCCAACTGAGGTCCATAGTACTATTCCATTAGTGAGCTATCTTACAATTACACCCCTACCCCTTTCCTTCTTTACCACGGCCATACCCTCGCCCCCCCCGAGCACGCACCGGCGCGGCGGCGCTGGCACTTAGAGGTTACGCCTGCTAGACCAGCCCCTCCCTGCCCCCAAACGTGAGCCGATGCTCACCTAGACGCAAACTCGAAGCGATGGGCGGTGAAATGGTGAACGGAGATGCTGTCCCGAGCTCTCTTCATGGCGGCGGACTCCTCCTTGCGACGGTGGCCACGTCCCCATGAGCCAAAGCACAGACGACGTGAACGAACTCAACAATGGGCATCAGCGACTCACCTAAAACCTACCAGACATGGTGGATTGACCGAAGATGGGCCAAGTGCGTCCGACCACGTGCGCACGGCAAGCTTCACGATGGCGGCGGTGGCACGACTACGTCAGCAGCGCTAAGCAGGCAGTAGTAGGGCAAATGAGGGTGCACTCGAAATAGAGGGGAACAGGATGAAGACACAGTGCCAATGAATTGGATGGAGGTGGATGGTGCGAGGTGAATTGGACGGGCGCTACCACGGGGTCTTAAGATGGTCAACGGCGATGGAAACTTCAAATTGGGAATCAACACCGGCTGGCAGCAGTAGTGGGAGGTTTTGGCGCGTAGCTAGGTTCCTACATAATCCTTTGGCGCCTGCAATTACACGGATTAGACCGGTGCTGTGAGCTGGCCTTGGCGCGGCTCGGTGACACTGACGCGGCGCCATTAAAGGTAGAGGTGACCGGGGGCGCAGAGCGACGCTCGCCATGCAAATACAACAGACAAGGGCACACACAGGGAAGACACATGTGCTCGTACGAGTTGGCATGGCTCGGGCAAGCGCAGCGCCTTAAACGGCAAGCCGACTACGACACAGCCATGTGTCGGCGCAGCGGCATAGGCGGACACGACGCGAGGGGTGGAGGTGCACGCGGCCGACCCAGTGATCACGACCACGACTAGTAGTAGTGCAAGGACATCGCGAGGTAGACGATAGTGGACCGGCCAGGGCATAGGGCCCGCGATGACAGCGGCGGTGGCAGAGCGGCCAGGCCCACCGGGCGTGACATACGCGTGCGTGCGTGAGTCGCGTGCCAGGGCGCGGCAACGGCGATGCGGGTGAGTCGCATGCCAGGGCACGGCAATGGCAGTGCGGGTGTGCGTGCTTGGGCAAGTCAGTGCTACGGCGCCAAGCCAAACCATGGCATGGTGACCGCGTCCAGATGCGGAAGCCGTCAGGGAACGTGCCTTGCACGTTTTTTAGAGCGCCCCAAAAATCCAACTCGATGCTTCAATTGCTAAACCACCTATTTTACACTCAAGATGGCATGTTAGGCTACTAAAACAAGCCCTAAGACCATACCACTACTTAACCCGATTCTTCTACAAAAATTGCCGGACTTAGCTTCGTCAAAGCGTTTTCCGACTTAAGAAATTTGACTAAGTCTTGATCGATTTCACGCCAAATTCGATTTCCAAGCTATTAAGTATGCTAGCTAGTGAATCCTGTTCTCGACCGCAAGTATTTCACCGTCACCTTTAAAGTTTGTACTACAAACTTTATTAACGTTCTGCATATGCATTCTATAGTATTCTTGCTCAATAAAAATTCGTTTAAAACTTTAAGTAATATAACGCGACATAAAATATAACATTCGTTTCGCATTTTCGATGAACATTTCGAGTCACAGAAATTGATTTACACACTATATTTCATACACTCACACATGAATATGTTGCTCATGTAGTGTTTTAGTAAAAGACTGTACTTTGTAACACTGAGGGTGTTACAACTAACCACTAGACTCAACACAAGCTTGCACTCAAAACTAATTACACTAAAGAGCGAAGCAACACTAGAAATATAAATGCAAGGTAGGGGATGTGATGATTATACCGCTGTGTCGAGGATATAGCCAGTCACAATATGATGGAGCCAATCAATCATAATCAATCAATGAAAAGTAAGAAAACCTCGGACAAGGTGACATAAGATTTTTTACCGAGGTTCACTTACTTGCCGGCAAGCTAGTCCTCGTTGTGGCGATTCACTCACATAGAGGCTCACGCGCTAATTGGCATCACACGCCAAACCCGCAACCAGGTGCCACACAACCAACACAAGATGAGGATCACTCAAGCCATGAGCAATCCACTAGAGTACATTTTAGCGCTTCGTCACGGAAAGGTCAAGAACCCTTTAGAATCACCACGATCGGAGCCGGAGATAATCACCAACCTCCGCTCAACGATCCTCGCTGCACCAAGCCATTTAGGTGACGGCAACCACCAAGAGTAACAAGCGAATCCTGCAACGAAACACGAACACCAAGTGCCTCTAGATGCAATTGTAACACCTCTCGTGTTACTAGCTCGCTTAGCACGAAAATTATGGCCTAAGAGATAGATCTATAAGTATAGTGAGTTAGTTTAATGAAATGAGATAATAAAAATTCTAACAAGAAAATATGAGAAATAGTTTACTTGTTTGGCACGAAAAGCCATTTCTATAAACAAAAATAAAATATAGCTTGTGTGTAGTGCTTAAGTAAAGGTGATGAGCAAATGGTGTAAATGAAAATTGCAACTTTAATTTTTGAAAACAATGGTTGTTAACTAGTGTTCTTGGAAGCTCAAAAATCAAATTGGAAATTAAAAATTGGCCTTTTCGTTGAATCGGCAAAAAATTGAAGTTGTGTTGAAGGTACACTTTTTGACGAGTTATAAAATACAAAATAGTTAAAGAACGTCCTAATGTTTTGGTTCTATTGTTTGGTATAAAGTGTGTGCTATGTTGTGAAATGGTTGTTGGTAAAGTTTGGTGAAGTTTAGACCGTTTAAAAATTCAACCAAAAGTACTTAGGGATGTTAGTTCTAACTAAAACCTTGAATTCTTTTAAGTATGGAATGATAGTAGATAATGCCATTTTGACAATTGATTTCTAAAAATCTAGTTAAACACTAATGTCATGTTTTGGCACTATTAATTGCACCTTTGCGGCTACCATAGCATGGTATAGTTCGTGGGGTGGTCTGCACAACTAGAAATGGTACACATCTACTATATACTTTTTATTTTATAATACGGTGCTTGTTCATTATGTACTAGAGTCATGACAAGGCAATATAGCATGTTTATTATGTACTACATATATGACACATCTACTATATACTTTCAATATCCGGTTAAAAAATAAACATGCTTTGGCCTTAAGCAAGGCTAAGGACATGTACAATGCCAATTATAACATTCTATATAGTATTTTTTCTTTTATTTTTGCATATTAGCCCTTCCTGCAAACAATTAAATGAGAGAGAGAACCGTCGTCCTCACTCCTCACTCCTCGGATCAAGGCCAATAGTTAAAGACAAGATTTGGTCTACTGCCTCCGTTCCATAGTATAAGGCGAAACCACTTTTTATTGATGTCCACGTACATCAATATAGTAGTATTAGTGTTAAGAGATAATTAAATATGTTACTTGACCTTTGAACCAAAGGTGATTACGTCTTATATACCGAGACGGAAGAGTCATAAAACAAGCACCAAACAGCTAACCCATGCAATAACGGTAGGTTTCTCGTCTCTAATTAAATTTCTAAGCAATTGTTTATTCTTTAATCTGACAATCTCCTCAATCTATATAATTTGATTGGAGCAGAGAGCAAGATAATATACTATGCATATTGAATGCTTGGTTGTTACTCTATGGGAGGGCGTGTACCGCTGGTCGACGACGACAACGGCTGCGACAAGCTAGCTTGGCTCGTGTGCCCTCTCCCAGAGCTGTTGTACCTGCTCTCACGAGACGACGCAAGCGGCTCGTGCTCCCAGAACCCGTCGAGTGTCGACACTGCAGACCCCGTTGTACAGTAGGACACCGATCACGTGCGTTGTACCCAGGACACAGGTGACAGGAAAGAGAGCCGGAGTAGGACGTACGGAGTACAGGAGCACTAGTACTCGTTTGTTCATGAAGGTGCATGTCCGGCTTCCTGCTAACTGTTGGGACCTTTATTTTATATTTGATGATTATCTAAAGAAAATCTTATTTGTATAAAAAAAGCAATACAAACACATATGATTCTAAGAAAATATTCTAATTAACATATATCAAACAAGCCCCGGTTATGTTTCTTGTTTGATATATGTTAATTATAATATCATAATTGTATTCATCTCATTTATATGCTAACTTTCCTCGGCATAATAATGCATGTTTGTCTGGGATTTATTATATGCACTCCCAATCTTACAAAGATGAAGAATTAATGATGGAGATGAGTGAGAGAGATTTAGCTAAGTTCATAAAGGGCGTGTTCGCTGGTCTGGTCCATCCAGACCAGCCGGCTGATCCCCTCAGCAAATACTATTCATCAACCTGCCGCTACAATATTTCTCTATCACAAAACCAGCCAGTTTCAGCCAAGTTTCAGACCAGCGAACGGGGCCAAAGTTGCTATATCAATATAAATGGCCAAGAGAGTAAGCTTAAGCTGACCATGAGGCTTAAATAGAGAGCCCCTACGAATAGAGCCGTTGGGCTCCTCACTGCACACTGCTCTTTGATAACCGAATTTCGATACGAGTTTCACCCCTGTTAATAGTATGGCTATCGATCCTAAATGTGATCACACTCGCTAAGTGTTTTGATCACTAAACAAAAAAAAACTCATATGGATATCACCTTTGTCTTGAGCTTTTTGTTTTTCTCTTTCTACTTTTCTAAGTCCAAGCACTTGATTATCACCATGGTCACATCATCTTCATGATCATCATCATTGCTTCACCACTTAGAATAATGCTATCTATCTTATGATCACTTTAATAAATTAAGTTAGCATTTAGGGTTTTATCAATTCACCAAAACCAAACTAGAACCTTCAACATGTGAACTAAATATCCAAACAGGTAAACTAAAGTTTAGTTCCCAATCCAACTATCCATTAGTCCAAGTGAACTAAGATGAACTAAAAGGTGACCATGAGTATATGTGTTGGAAATTTTCTTGGTTTTAGTTCACTTTTAGTCCATGTATCCAAACACATTAGACTAAAAATGATTCATCTAAATTTTAGTACAACTAAATTTTAGTCTACCTAAACTTAAGTTTTAGGTGATTGATAAATCAGATAGATCGTTAAATCTATTTTTATAATAAATTTATTTAAAAATATAAATATTGCACGTAGTCTATAAATCCAGCCAAAAGCAATGGTTTTTTTTAGGGACGGAGTGAGTATTTTCTCCACGTCACTGCTATTGTTGACGTGATGCGTGATTCAACATGCTATTGTACCGGCTTTAACTGTACATCTACTCACAAGAATACTGTTCTTACACAGTTTTATATTTTAGTATTTTAAGTTTAAGTAATTATAGATAAAAAAATATTAATATTTATGATATTAAATAAATATCATTAGGTTAGTTATAAAATGTATTTTTATAATAAATTAATTTAAACTCATAAATATAAATAATACTCATAAAATATTTGATCAAACGTGAACCCCTTTAACTAACATCTAACACGTACTCTAGTTGCATTTTATTGACAAACATAGTACCGTACTCTAGTTGCATTTTATTGACAAACATAACACCATGTAGTACTCTCGCCTGCTACGCTGCACTGACGACTGCACATGTGGAGTATAGGAGTACTCCCTCTCTCCGAAAAAGAACATAATTATGGAAAGCTTGCCGATCAAATTAGTTTAAGTTTGACTAAATTTATAAAAAATAATATTATCATTTATATATCTAAATAAATTTATTATAAAAATATATTCTATAACTAATCTAATAATATTTATTTGTTTCATGAGTGTTAGTACTTTTGTTATATAATTTAGTCAAAGTTTGAATTGATTGACTCCTCGAGATATGCAAATTATATTTTTTTTATGGACGGATGGAACTATGTACTTCGTACTCTCGTCTGCTCCGCCGCCGGCGAGTGGGCACCGATGACTTGACTTGAGACCTTGTTGTTCAACAGTAATTTTAACCGAACGAACGATGTTTTTCTTTTACAATAAATAAGCATTCGTTTTGCTGAAATTTTGGCTTATGCTGATATGTTTCGCTGAAATTTAGCTTATGCTGATTTGTTGTGAGAAGAAAACTATGTTCATTCGCTGAAAAGTACTGCTGAAGTAGTGTTGCAGAACAGTATAGACAATTGCTCGATTAAAGAATAACCAACAGCTTGAAAATTTTAATTAGAGACAAGAAACCTACAGATCCAAACATGTGAACTAAAGTTTAGTTCCCAACCCAACTATCTGTTACTCCCACTGTCCCTAAATATTTGCCGCATACGATTTGCATGTCGATAACTTTGACTCGATTTATAGAAAATATGTACAACATTTCTATCTTTAAATAAAGTTATTAAAAAAACTATATTCAAATATCTATCCAATGTACTAATTATATATCGTAAATATTATATTTTTTAATATATATTTAGTCAAAGTTTTTTTTTTCGAGAAGCGAAAACGATAGATATTTAGGAATAGAGAGAGTAGCTCACGTGAACTATTATTATGAACTAAAAGGTGACCATTTGCGTATGTGTCGGGAATCTTTTCACTATCAAACACATCAGACTAAAGTGGTTCATATAAACTTTAGTATAACTAATTTTAGCCTACCTAAACTTTAGTTTTGGTGATCGGAACACATTTTTATTGTTGTTTGGTGCTTGTCTTATGGACCAAAGCTTCTCTCAAACTATTGGCCTTGCTCTCACTGGGAATCTGGGATGGCACATGTGCAGTTGTGTGCTCAACCTTTGACACGCCCAATAAGCCCTCCCCTTACCTACCCCGGACGAGTGATACTCCAATAATGGAGCCGACCAAGATGGCCCGATTATTGCTGCAGTGTACTGTGTGACGGACATGGACGGAGGAGACCTTGACCCGCTTGGCCACTAAGGCCCGTTTAGATCCCACCCAAAAACTAAATTTTTTTAAGATTTTTCGTCACATCAAATTTTGCGGTACATGCATAGAGCATTAAATGTAGATAAAAAGAATAACTAATTACACAGTTTGCCTGTAATTGGCGAGATGAATCTTTTAAGCCTAAATAATCCATAATTGAACAATTTTTATCAAATACAAACGAAAATGCTACAGTATCCAAAAGCCAAAATTTTTCGAAACTAAACGCGACCTTAGTCAAGTCGTCGGCCACCTTTGTACAGAATTTTTTTTTAATCAAACCTTTGTACGGACCTTAACTTTGCCTGTCCGCGCCTCTCTTCTTTAATATAGTAAGCAGAGCTTTCCTGACGGTTCGTTAAAAAAAAATATCGTCGGCCACCGGGTGATATACTCGTATCCACCATGGGTGTTTGATGGAGGGACTAAATTTTAGGGTGTCACACGAAAGTGTTACAGGATGTGTTCAAATACTAATAAAAAATAAATTATAGAATTTATCAGTAATTTACGAGACGAATTTATTAAGTCTAATTAATTTATTATTAGCATATGTTTACGGTAGCACCACGTTATTAAATTATGAATAAATTATGCTTAAAAATTCATCTCGTAAAATAGTTTGAATCTGTGTATTTAGTTTCGTAATTAGTCTATATTTAATACTCTATATATGTATAGAATATTTGATGGAACAGCCACTAAAGTTTTTTTTTAGCTGAATCCAAACACCATGTGTCCTCACAAATGGACGTTCTCCGCCCCGTCGTTAAGATAAGAAAGCACTTGGAGTAGTTACTCATCGGCTAGCTAGAGTGACTGCCAACATTTCACTAGCAATGAGTTCAACTGTGCGCCTCGTTTTCTCTATGGTAGCCGAGGTCTGCAGTGTCATGGAGAAAGACAAGGAGCGCCATGCCAAACTCTACGGTGGCCTCCAATCCATCAAGCGGGAGATGCAGATGGCGATTGCCTTGATGAAGGACAAGGACACGGAGTGCCGAGGAGCGGTGCAGGAGATCAGGTTTCAGCAGCTGCAGGAGTTCGCCTACGATGTCGAAGATTTCGTGGAAGGTCTCCGGGATCCAGCAGCCTATGGCAAACTCCTCGTGGCCATAAGGATGGACCCCCGTACCGAACAGCTCAGAAGCATTGACCAGTTCAAGGAGACAATCTCGTCTCTGGCAAATGATTTGAAGCATCATCAGGGCGCTGAACCGAACCAGCAGGGCGAAGATACAGATCATCATCAGGGTGCTGCTATGTCAGGCGACCCGGATGAAGAATATGCAGAGGAGCAGCAGCTTGAGGCTATGGACGGGCCCAAGAGTAAAATCGTTGAGCTGCTCAAGCCCTCGCTAGGGGAGAAGCAGCAGCTGCGAGTGATCTCCATCGTGGGATGCCGCGGCGTGGGAAAAACTGCCCTCGCAAGAGCAGTATACGCCAAGTATTCCTCCTCCGATGAATTCGACTGCGTTGCTTGGGTTATAGCTTCTGGATGCAACAAGAAGAAGGCTCTTCTAGACAAGATTCTCGAGAGTGTTCGGGCGGATCTTGCAAGCAGGCCTGCTCCTCATCATACGGAGGGAAATGCTCCGTCCACGGAAGCTGAAGGCGCTTCCACCGCAAAAGCCAGTCTCCAGGACATTTTGCCCCGTAAGAGGTCTGTATCCCAGTCCTTTAATTTTGGCGAGTGTTTCTATTTTTTCTATATATGTTTCAAGTATTCAACGGATAGAATTATAAGTCTGCCGTTTAGAATTTCTTATACAACTAGCAAAAATTATCTGACCTTTTCGTACTTTTCTTTATAGCCTTTCTAATTAATTGAAAAATAAAAGGCCAAGCTCTCGAGTTCATGTGATCTAAATCCATGTGCACAAAAAACGTTGTGTAGATATAGATAGTATGATCAGTATGATTAGAACATGATTTTGTTTAGGTTTTTGGAGACCTATTAAGTATGGGCTCCTAAAACTATCAGGCGAGTCTGATACTTGAGGTACTACATAATTTAGCATTGGAGGTGGCAAGTTACCAACTCTTATTGCTATCTAATTAATCACTGAAACCTCGTGGTAAATAATTGGTCTTGCGATTTAAAAATTCGTGAGTACAATATCAGCACACGAGCAATTGTTTTCTAGATCCTGTCTAATCCTAGTCTACAATAATTTTTTTAAAGTAAAGTCTACGACAAATTAGAAAGGTAAAACCGTATAACATATGTAATCCCCTAAGCCATTACATTGTTTAAACATGAGTTCATTTTTTTATGTGAGGCCTGGAATCGTCAGATTTTGTGTGACCAAACACCATAAGTTTATTTCATATATATGTTAGTGTCCTACTGAAATCATGTTATTCAACTTGCTTTGCTAGGTGCTTGGTCTTCATTGACGATGTGCAGCAAGTAAAAGTGTGGAAAGATACAGTAGATGCCTTCTCAAAACTTAGCAGCAAAAACAGAATAGTTGTGACCACGAGTGTTCTCTCTGTCGCCACAGCCTGCAGCTCTGGAAGTTATGTGTACAGAATGGGATATCTTAGTGATGGTGATTCAAAGAGCTTATTCTGGAGAAAGGTTTATGGACGTCAAAAGGAACCTCCATATTCACTGGTAACGGATTCAGAAAGCATCTTCAGTAAATGTGGTGGTTTACCACTGGCAATAACTAGTGTAGCCAAACATTTGAATATAATAGGAGAAAAGCTGGAGAGTACTCACTGTAGAGAGGTGGGACAAAACCTTGGCAAAGACTACCTGTCAGCTGGCAACAACAATACAGCAGTGAGCGTCTTCAAGGAAATGAGAAGAGCACTTAGGCATTGCTACGACAGCTTGCCTGACTATGACCACAGGTCCTGCATGCTTTACCTGGGCATTTTCCCTAAGGGCCATCAGATTAAAAGCAAGAGCCTAGTGAGAAGATTAAAGGCTGAAGGATTAGTTGACAATGAAGGCTGTAAATGTTTTGATGAGTTGATTGACCGGTGTATTGTTGAGCCAGTGGAGATCTGCAACAATTCGGTAGTTGCCAAAAGGTGTCAAGTTCACAGTGTAGTGCTAGAGTACATCATTCAAAGGTCAGTAGCTAAAAATGTGGTCACTCTTATTCAAGACCATGAGCCCGTACTTAAAGGAAGCACTACTGAGGCCTGTGTCCGCCGACTCTCTATTCAGTCCAGCACCAAAGAAAGATTTGATGAACTTGATGATGACAAGTCTGCTTT
This sequence comes from Miscanthus floridulus, assembly GCF_019320115.1. NCBI lineage: Eukaryota > Viridiplantae > Streptophyta > Magnoliopsida > Poales > Poaceae > Miscanthus > Miscanthus floridulus. Next base: position 117,540,951 of record NC_089583.1, read on the forward strand.
AAGGTCGTTAACAATGTTCGACACTGAGCCGCCTTCTGATTTACAGAGGTGCAAGATGCTGCGGATCCTTGATCTTGAAGGTTGCAATGGGCTTGACCAGGAATTTCTTGAAGGCCTATGTGAGTTGCTGCTTCTCAAGTATCTCAACCTCAGGAGAACTCGCATCAACAAGCTTCCCCCCAAAATGGAGAAACTTCAACGTTTGGAGACGCTGGATATCCGAGAGACAAGGGTGGAAAGATTGCCCATGCAGGTCATCATGTTGCCCAAGTTAGCTTATCTGTTTGGCAAGTTTCAGCTACCTGAGGTTCCCACCAAAGGAAAAGAAGCCGACAAGCTTTATGAGTTCCTGAAAAAGAAGAGTGTACTGCACACACTTGCTGGATTTGTTACCAATAAGAGACGAAGCCCCGAACATGTTATACTTCTCGCAAGAAACCTGAAGAAGGTTAAAGTATGGTGCAACGATACTCCTGCTGATGCATTTCCTGATCCTGAGCCTGTCTCAAGCAGTGTTGCTGCTTCTGATCATCCATCATCAACAAGGCGTCCGAGGTCTGGCAAAACACGTGGTGTAGTGTCACAGGCTCATTATGACTATCCTTGGAACAAGACTGAAGAACGTCCAAGCAACAACACTGATTTTATCAAGCTTCTTAAGATGCGCGTCACCCCTCTTGAGTCTCTGTCCATTATTTCCAGTGAAGTTTGCAATGACTTCTTGGGTTCACTAGAGGGTCCGTGCACCATCAGTTCTATCAAACTGCGGGGAATTCTGAACAGTCTGCCTGATTCTAACAAGTTGACTGAGCTAGGTAGAATTAGGAAGCTGCAGCTCTTCTCAACTGGTCTCACCATCAAAGATCTATCGGCCCTGCAATGTCTACGTGGCTTGGAATATCTGAAGATGGTAGAGCATAATACTGATAGATTCTGCAACGGTGTTTTCACTGTGGAGAAAAAGGGATTTGAAAGTCTTAAGAGCCTGTGCATTGACGCCCCAAAGCTTCCAAAAATGCAATTCAAAGAAGGTTCCATGAGAAGCCTAACATCCCTTTACCTCCTCTGTCCAAATTCTGAGCTGCCATCAGGAACCATCGAGGGCATCTCACATCTTGCAAATCTCAGTGAGGTGATACTCCACAGTGCAATGGAACAAGCGTGGGAAACAGTAGCAAACAGACACCCTAACCGGCCGTGTGTGAAGAGGCAACCAGCTGAACCAATTGGCAACACAGTCGCGTAACTTGTGGAGCAGGTTCTGAACTTTACCTTGGCGGACGCGGTTGTGTGTAGTTGCATTTCAATTATCGATAAGGCTGCATATAGACATTTATATAATGTAATGTACCATAATGTTGTTCTCTAGCAATTCTCTATTCGAGCAAAGCTATTTGGTTTTGTTGGATTTTATGTAATGTACGTATTATTTGTTGGATTTTAGCTAGATTGCAAACATAAGTCTCCATAATGTAATGTACGTATTATTTGTTGGATTTTAGCTAGATTGCAAACATCCACAGGGAAATTAACTTGCAGGCATGCAATGCATATTCAGCTGGTGAGTGGTGACGGCAGCCAGATGAATGGGAATGAAGAATAACTCACCTATGCTTTACGCCTTGTTCGATGCGCATGTATTCGTCTCAATCCACATGTGATGAAATGGATTCGAGTGTAATAAAACTAAGTTTCATTCTAATCCACTCCAACACATGTGGATTGAAATGGATACACATACATCCAAACAAGGCCTTAGCAATTTCTCCGGCCCTCTCCGGTCACAAAATTAGTGGCATTTGGATATCAACGATCTCCAAAACATAATTTGAGTAGCACTTTTTGTTACAAAATATTTATAAAGTCATAGTAAAAATACAGTTTTATGAAACTACAACCCCAGACAAATCTACTCGTATTATCCTTAAAATCCAAACTCAATACATAAAAAAGTAACATGATTTGTTCGTAATTGGAGGGAGTAGGACTGTAGGAGTTAGTGATGCTATACCAATCAGACAACCTGTTTTGCGCAATAAAAAGTAGTTGATGGAGAGGACGGTCAACCGGCCGGTTGCTTTTTACTACTGATGAGTGATGAATGTGATTCCTGTCAACAGCTGGGCTCTGTGTGTGCTTGTCACACAAATGCCTCACCCTGTTCGATACTCGTATGTTGCTAGGTTCTGTGGTCCGCTTTATCGTTTCTGTGGCTTATAAGTCGGTTAATACAGTTTTATTATGAGAGAAAAACATTGTATCATGCAGTGCCGGTTCTACGATTCTAAGGGCCCTCTGACGATCTCGTCGCAACGGCCCCTCTTGACTATATATAAAATCTTATAATATATAGGCGTTAATTTTACTTGCAAAACGAAAGCAAATTCAATAATATTTTTTTAATTTAAGCAATATATTTATCGATGTATGATAATTATCGAGGAACAATATAGATTAAAAAAGCAATATATTCATTTTCTTTTCTTACCCATGACAAATGTTTCTTAGGTAACATTCTAAAATTCTAACACCTAAATTAGAAGAAAAATATGACTATATGGGTACAAAGTACTAGAAGTCTGGAATACTATACAAATAATTAATTTGGATTAAAAATAAAAAGGAAAAAAATACCTTGGGCCTAAACAACTGATCGGTGATTGCAATTCATAAGAAGTTAAGAATCAAGATGTCGTCGTCGTGGTGCCCTGCCTGGTCGTCGTCCTCGTGCACCGTATCCGTGTCTCCGGTAGTCTAGCTCTTTGCGGCAGCACGGCTCGCCAGCTCCGCGTGTGTAAGGCGCACGTCGCGAACTCACAATCCGAGTGTACTGTGTGCAGCGTGACTCCTCGCCTCCTCTCTACTTGAGGGCCGTGGGGAAAGAAAACTAGAAAAGAAATACCAATGTTGTCTTTTTGGGTCGTCTGACCAGTTCTATGTCTCTCTTCTTATTAGTTTGCTAATGCCTAATGGACTATAGGATCTGAGAATTTATATACCTGGGTTTGGGTCCCTCCTCCGCTTGGGCCCTCGGCCGTCGCACCTCGTACCCTACCCCTAGGGCCGGCACTGGTATCATGGCTGATAAACATGGTTGATATGATCGAACAGACAGGTAGTTGCTACCGAATACTGTTGGTGGTGGTGAATCTTTCTTGTCGGACACAATGAAAAAGAGAATAGATGTTCCATTTTGTGACTAAGCATCTTTGGATAGGGGTGTGGTAGGTCATAGGTGTCCCTGACAACACGACTGGCGCGCGAAGGTCCCAAGTCTTGCAATAGAGCTAAGGCCCTGTTAGTTTCACCAAATTCCCAAATTTGATACTATGCAAAAAAAAGATTTCTCGTTACATCAAATTTGCGGTACATGCATGGAGTACTAAATGTTGACGAAATCAAAAACTAATTGCACAGTTTGGTTGTACTTTACAAGACGAACGTTTTGAGCCTAATTAGTCAACGATTGAACAATTATTGACAAATAAAAACAAAACGACACTGTAGCTACGGCTGTTTGTTTTCTGAGTTGCCGTTAGAAAAGGACTACGGCTGTTTGTTTTCTGAGTTGCCGTTAGAAAAGAAGGTTGGTCTTGGACGTGGTGCAGTTTTATAACTCTTTTTTGAGGAGCATGCAATTTTTTTTTTTTGAGTTGAACATCGGAGCATGCAGTTTCATAACTTGAGAACAAAGAAGTGAGGTATGACCCTGTTCGGCTTATCTCATATTCGATTTGTTTGGCTTCTTTTTTTAGCCGGAACAGCGTTTTTCTCTTACAACAATTCAGCCGGAACAGTATTTTTCAGTCAGTTTCAGCCAAGTTTCACACCAGCGAACGGGGCCCAGTAGTGGGCCGTATGTGGGCCTAAATTATACAAATATTTATAAAGTCATAGTAAAAATACAGTTTTATGAAACTGCAACCCTAGACAAATCTACTCGTATTATCCTTAAAATCCAAACTAAATACATAAAAAAGTAACATGATTTGTTCGTGATTGGAGGGAGTAGGACTGTAGGACTGTAGGAGTTAGTGATGCTATACCAATCAGACAACCTGTTTTGCGCAATAAAAAGAGAATAGATGTTACCGAATACCGTTGGCGGTGGTGTATCTTTCTTGTCGGCCACGATGAAAAAGAGAATAGATGTTCCATTTTGTGACTAAGCATCTTTGATAGGGGCGTGTTAGGTCATAGGTGTCCCTCGACGACACGACTGGCGCGTGAAGGTCCCAAGTCTTGCAATAGAGCTAAGCTACTTGTCAGAAATGTTGAACGGGATGTGCACAAATTAAAGACTGAGGAAGATGCGACCTACGACGTGTTTGTTTTGGAGAGTGATACCATCCGGAATCGATTGATGTGGCACGAGGTCGTTTGGCGGTTTCATGAGGAATGACTCCGTCCCATGTCTTAGCTAGCTAATAGCCTACTAATTTTTAGCTAGCTAATTTTTTAGCAGAGGTTATTTAGATCACCTGCTAATAGGTGGTTGGATAATGAATTGAAGATGCATATATGAATTATTAGCACCTATTAGCAACTCTAAACCTGCTAATGGAACTAATAGTTAGCAGCCTTTTAGCTAATAATTAGTAGGTCTTTTTTGATCCGTTAGTATTAATTTTAGCTTCTAATTTTTAGTGGTAATGGATCAAATAGGCCCTAAGCATCATTGGAACTACTTTTCGCAAAGCATAGTGAACTTTAATGATTATTGGTCGCGCTTTGGAATGATTGAACACCTTGTCGGGTATTTGTTTCGCAAATCTGATTCGACGTCAAATAAAGGACTACGGCTATTTGTTTTCTTAGTTGCCGTTAGAAAAGAAGGTTGGTCTTGGACGTGGTGCAGTTTTATAACTCTTTTTTGAGGAGCATGCGTTTTTTTTTAGTTGAACATCGGAGCATGCAGTTTCATAACTTGAGAACAAAGAAGTGAGGCCATGTTTGGCTTACCTCATATTCGGCTTGTTCGACTTCTTTTTTCAGCTGGAACAGTGTTTTTCTCTCACAACAATTCAGCCGGAACAGTGTTTTCAGCTAGTTTCAGTCAAGTTTTAGACCAGCGAACAGGGCCTAGAGTAGTGGGCCGTATGTGGGCCTAAATTATACGAATATTTATAAAGTCATAGTAAAAATACAGTTTTATGAAACTACAACCCTAGACAAATCTACTCATATTATCCTTAAAATCCAAACTCAATACATAAAAAAGTAACATGATTTGTTCGTGATTGGAGGGAGTAGGACTGTAGGAGTTAGTGATGCTATACCAATCAGACAACCTGTTTTGCGCAATAAAAAGAGAATAGATGTTGTTACCGAATACTGGTGGTGGTGGTGTATCTTTCTTGTCGGCCACAATAAAAAAGAGAATAGATGTTCCATTTTGTGACTAAGCATCTTTGATAGGGGCGTGGTAGGTCATAGGTGTCCCTCGACGACACGACTGGCGCGCAAAGGTCCCAAGTCTTGCAATAGAGCTAAGCTAAAATGTTGAACGGGATATGCACAAATTAAAGACTGAGGAAGACGCGACCTACGACGTGTTTGATTTGGAGAGTGATACCATCCGGAATCGATTGATGCGGCACGATGTCGTTTGGCGGTTTCACGAGGAATAACTCAGTCCAATGTTTTAGCTAGCTAATAGCTACTAATTTTTAGCTGGGGCTATTTGGATCCACCTGTTAATAGGTGGTTGGATAATGGGTTGAAGGTGCATATATGAATTATGAGCACCTATTAGTAACTCTAAACCTGCTAATCTAATAGTTAGCCGCCCTCCAGCTAATAGTTAGTAGGTCTTTTTGGATCCGTTAGTACTAATTTTAGTTTCTGATTTTTAGTGGTAATGGATCAAATAGGCCTAAGCATTATTGGAACTGCTTTTCGCAAAGCATAGTGAACTTTTATGATTATTGGGCGCGCTTTGGAATGATTGAACACCTTGTTGGGTATTTGTTTCGCAAATCTGATTCGACGTCAAATAAAGGACTACGGCTATTTGTTTTCTGAGTTGCCGTTAGAAAAGAAGGTTGGTCTTGGACGTGGTGCAGTTTTATAACTCTTTTTTGAGGAGCATGCGTGTTTATTTATTTTTTTGGTTGAGTTGAACATCGGAGCATGCAGTTTCATAACTTGAGAACAAAGAAGTGAGGTATAGAGTAGTGGGCCGTATGTGGGCCTAAATTATACAAACCATGCATTCAATGCAACCAACAAACATGGGAAGCGGGCTGGGAGTGTGATGGTGATCAAAGTGGTCTGGTAGCCACGTCCACAGATTAGCCGGTCTCGAGAAATTTGTGCACAGGTATATAAAATGGAAGAATGCAATTAAAATAGTTTTCTTTCTTCGGCCATGAGTACCCATGGGCCACAGATGCAGCCCAATATGTGGCTGCTGAATAGGCTCGGAACGGCACCTAGACTAGCAGCTACCCATGGGCTACAGAGCACAGATGCATCCCGGTCTGGGCTTTGCACTAGGCCCTTTTGTCGTCGTCGTCGTCAGAGTCGCGCTGTGAACATGGGAGGTAACCGCAGCAGCGAAGAGGAACAAAGCGGCACTGCACACAATCTCGTTGCGGCTGCTCCAAAGGCGTCCCTTGGTAGAAGCATGCAGTTCCATGGATTTTGCAGTGCTTGCGCTGCGACGGAGGTCGTAATGGATCAGCTTGTACGTAGAACAGGCACTTTGTTTAGTAGTAGCGTTTTCTGGAGTAATATAATCTCACCCGTTTCAGCAACCGTTGCTTCTGGTGTACAAAGGCAAGGAAGTTTTTACCTATATACTAAGTCAGAAGCAAGGTGACACTGTGACAGTAGTAAGGTGCCAGCAGTGGCGGAGCCAGGATTTTGAAGTTGGGTATTCCCATGTCTGAAAAAAAAAATCCAATACATGGTAGCTTAGATTTCAAATACACTAATTCATAGTAGTATTATCACATCACAGAAACAGGTTGTCTGCTCAAGCAATTAAATAAAATAGACACTACTTTACCTCCCTCATGTCATATGGAGAATGCATGGAACTATAACACTAACAGCTACATTCTTACGGGAAGACAAAACATAAATAAGTGTTATTGATCACTTGGACCTATATGTTGCACTGCATAAGGCCATATTAGCATTGCCATGATTTTTGTAAGTAAAAACTGATCATAAACCTAGAGTCCTGCCGTCCTGGGACCTGGGCACCTGGCCAGTGGCTGCGGGCTGCCAGCAGCCGGCTGCCCGGTTGGCCAGGCCGCCGCCGCGGCGCCCCCTGCAGCCCTGCGCCCCTGCCCCTGGCACCTGCCACCCGGCCGGCCGCCTGCCACTAGCTTTTGCTGCCTTGCGCCCTTGCAGCTTGAGCTGGCCACGCACGTCGCGCTCCGCCGGCCGCAGCCCGCTCCTCGCAGCCTGCTGCCGCCTAGGGTTAGCCGCACGGCGTCCATCGCGTCCCGTCCGTGTCCGTGCGAGTGCGAGCAGAGGCAGAGGGGCGAGGGGGCGTCGGGGGCTCGGGGTGGGTCAGAGGCCAGGAAGGAAGGGGTGGAGTGCCTGAGGAGGTAGTTTGGAGGCAACGCCGAAAGGCCGTGTTTTTGACTCATTTGGGCTGCAATGAGCGAAAACAGTACAGAATATTGTAATATATATATATATATATACACACACAAGTATATATACATATCTACATAAAAATATCTCAAAAAAGTTGGGTATTCCTGGGAATACCAGGGAATACCCCTAGATCCGCCCATGGGTGCCAGCAGCCCCCCTTTGGCAGGGCTCATCGAGCGGCTTCTTGAGCGGCTCATGGTGAAGCCCTACCAAACACTATAACTCAAAATGGCTCACGAGGAAAAGCCAGGAGAAGCCCCACCTTTTCTGCTCTCTAGGTTCTTCCGCCGATGAGAAGCCAAAAATAGTGGCTCATACCGGCTCATTCCTCCACCCAAAATACTAAAGTATGCATGTGCCCTTGCTATTTCACAGAAATTAAAACATTTACCATCAGGCAAGCCTGCGAGCTCGGCAGCAGCGTGGAGGCGGCGGCGGGGGTGGTGACCGGCGGACGCCATGGCGGCCGGCGGCGCGTGCGGAGCCCACGGCCGGGCGGTGTGCCGAGGCCGCGGCCATGTTGGATCTCGGTGGCGTGCCGAGGCCACGGCCATTTGAAAGGTCCTAATATGGCTAGAGGGGGGGTGAATAGCCTATTTAAAAATATATAAATCAACTAGAGCAATTTAATTAGTATGACAAATAGCGTAATGCAAACTTGCTCTAGCTCTACAAGGGTTGCAAGCCATCTATCCAACAATTCTAGTTGCAATGATTACTTAGGCACACAACTTCCAAAGTAATTACTCACTAAGAGCTCTCAATCTTGCTACTCTAAAGAGCTCAACTAGATGAATGTAAATAATAAAGCAAGCTCTCAATTCTAATTACACTAAAGAGCTTGTATCAACTAATTTGCAAGAATGTAAATAAGTGAGTATGGTGATTATACCCATGTGTAGGGGATGAACCAATTACAAGAAGAATATATAGCCAATCACCGGGAGAATGCCAAAGACAAGAGACAATTGATTTTCTCCCGAGGTTCACGTGCTTGCCAACACGCTATGTCCCCGTTGTGTCGACCAACACTTGGTGGTTCGACGGCTAAGAGATATTTCACAAACCTCGTCCACACGATTAGACACCGCATGAACCGACCCACAAGTGAGGTAACTCAATGACACGAGCAATTTACTAGAGTTACCTTTCGGCGCTCCGCCGGAGAAGGTACAGCTCCCCTCACAATCACCGGAGACGGCCACGAACAATCACCAACTCGTGCCGATCCTCCACCGCTGCACCGAGCCGTCTAGGTGGTAGCAACCACCAAGAGTAACAAGCGAAATCCGTAGTGCAACACGAATACCAAGTGCCTCTAGATGCAATCACTCAAGCAATGCACTTGGATTCTCTCCCAATCTCACAAAGATGATGAATCAATGATGGAGATGAGTGGGAGAACTTTGGCTAAGCTCACAAGGTTGCTATGTCAATGAAAATGTGCAAGAGAGTGAGCTTGAGCCGGCCATGGGGCTTAATATAGAAGCCCCCACAAAATAGAGTCGTTGTACCCCTTCACTGAGCAAAACGCGCTCTGACCGGACGCTCCGGTCATACTGACCGGACCCTGGACACAGCGTTCGGTCCACAGATGTAAGCCACGTGTCATTCTGAGTTAAACTTGAGCCGTCAGATCACAACGGCTATTAACTGATCGGACGCTCTGGCAAAACTGACCAGACGCTGAACCACCACCGTCCGGTCGTTTACAGTAAGGGTCCAAATCCGGTTTTCTTCGATCGGACGCATCCGGTCCACCTTGACCGGACACAGACTAGCGTCCGGTGCTAAACCCTAGTCACTGTGTTGCCATGTCGGTTTGACCGGACGCAGAAACCAGCGTCCGGTGCATCTCAGGTCCAGCGTCCGGTGCAACACCGAAACTGGCGACCTCTCTGCTACGCCTGACCGGACACACGCTGCTAGGGTCCGGTGCTTTCAGACCCAGCGTCCGGTCAGTTGACCGACGCCAGCGTCTTTGCGATCAACTCGTTTTCACTTCTAACTTCTTCACCCTTGCTCCAATATGTTAACCACAAGAATTTGCATCCGGCGCAATAGAAAATAGGCATTCTATTTTCCCGAAAGCGCCGAATCCCGCCGAGCTTGCTCGGTGGGAGGGAGAGAGGGACCCAAACCCATCTCAATCCTGCAAACACCACCTCCTTTATAAATGTGCCAACACCACCAAGTGTATCACCTTGTGCACAAGTGTTAGCATATTTTCACAAAACATTTTCAAGGGTGTTAGCACTCCACTAGATCCTAAATGCATATGCAATGAGTTAGAGCATCTAGTGGCACTTTGATAACCGCATTCCGATACAAGTTTCACTCCTCTTAATAGTACGGCTATCTATCCTAAATGTGATCACACTCACTAAGTGTCTTGATCACTAAAACAAAATGACTCCTACATTTTATACCTTTGCCTTGAGCCTTTTGTTTTTCTCTTTCTTCTTTTCCAAGTTTAAGCATTTGATCATCACCATGCTATCGCCATCGTCATGATCTTTGCCATTGCTTCATCACTTGGAGTAGTGCTACCTATCTCATAATCACTTGATAAACTAGGTTAGCACTTAGGGTTTCATCAATTAACCAAAACCAAACTAGAGCTTTCACCATTGCGGAGCTTGACTGCGCGAGCGGAGGTGGCATCCATGGCGGAGCTCGGCGGCGCGGGTGGAGCACCGGCGGCGGCGACGGCGCAGACCCCTGATGCGCCAGCGGAGAGCACGGAGGTGGGGGCACGGGTGGTGGCCTGGACGCCGCCCAAGAGAGAAAGAAGGAAAGAAAGGCTGATCGGATAAGGAGAGAGGAGGAGAAAAGAAGGGAAGGCTGATTGGATAAGGAGAGAGAAGGGGAAAAGGAAAGAAAAGGAAAAGGAAAATGAAGAGAAAAAAGAAAAAGAAAAAGAAAAGAGAAAAAAAGAAATATAAGGGTATTTTGGATATTTGACATCTTCTTTCCAATCTGAAAAACCAGAAGAAGCCGTTTTGCCAAACGTTTTCGTACAAAATAAGCCAGAGCCAGAAAAAACTGTTTTTCCATACGAGCCAGAGCCAGAGCTGTTTTTTCACGAGCCAAAACCGTGCCAAACGGGGCGGCCCCTAGTATGCATCGATGCATCAGGAATACGGTTTACTGTAGCACCACGTTGTCAAATCATGGACTAATTAGTCTTAACATATTCGTCTTGTAAATTAGTCGCAAACTATTCAATTAGTTTCGTAATTAGTCTATATTTAATACTTCATACATGTGTCCAAACATTCGATGGGACAGCGACTAAAATTTAGGAGAGGCAACCAAACACCAACTAAGATTGCTGTGGCCAGCCTCAATTTATGCAGGAACCAAACGACATCCGATTTTCTACGGCCGTGGCGTGGCAATCCAAGGCTGGGAACCAACACCCCCAAGACTCATGGATAATCCACTTCACATGCCCATACTCTACCCAGTTTGTATTGTTGGTATACCTATACCCTATCCACCAACAGGTAACCAGAGCGTAGCAGACTAGCAGGGCCTCCTCAGGAAACAAAACGTCACCTGAACCCACACAGCACTTGTGCACCAACTGAAAGCCTCGATTAGTGGAAGACTGGAGGCACTAAGCTCAAAAGTCTTGAATGCAGCATTGGTGATGGCGCGCCTGCCGGAAGGAACTCGATCGTCGGCCAGGATCACCACCCTCTTTCGTCCGTCCTATAAATGTGCGGTGCACTACACAGACGCCCCTTGGCGTTTCTTTCTCCAGGACGAGTGATCGATGGTGACGGCGGCGGCTTCTCGCGTTCTCGCCACCGCGACATGGCTCCTCGTCGCCGTCTGCGCGGTCCTCATCGGCGGCGCAGAGTCAGAGCCGTGGCGCGTCCACGGCGGCGGCGCGTGCTTCACGAGGCTCTTCAGCTTCGGCGACTCCATCACCGACAACGGCAACTGGATGCACTACGCTCGGTCGCCGGGGGCCGTGGCGAGGCCGCCGTACGGGGAGACGTTCTTCCGCCGCCCCAACGGCCGCTTCTGCGACGGCAGGATCATCATCGACCACATCGGTACATTCACTCGTCTTCCCGTTCCCACGCACGCCGCCGACGAGGAGTATATGTACGCGCTGACGTGCGCCGCTGCTGGTGTCATGCATGTACGTACGTCGTATGTGCAGCCGACGCGTTGGGGATACCGTTCCTGACGCCCTACCTCGCCGGCAACAAGAGCGGTGACTACGCCCACGGCGCCAACTTCGCGGTGGGCGGCGCGACGGCGCTCGGCCGCGGCTACTTCAGGAGGAAGAAGCTTGACGCCCGTTTCACGCCGTACTCCCTGCGTTGGCAGATGCGCTGGCTCAAGAAAGTCCTCCGCATGGTTTTGTCACAGCAAGGTGATCTGATGGCGAGCTCCTTGTTCCTGCTCGGAGAGATCGGCGGGAACGACTACAACCAGGCCTTGTTCCAGGGCAGGTCCGTCGACGAGGTCAAGACCTACGTCCCCGACGTCGTCGCCGGCATCAGCGCTGCTCTCACCGTCCGTCCTCGTCCTCTCCACCTCCCAGCAACAAATCGATTCTCTCACGGCCGAAATCAAATGATCCATGCATGTCATGTCGACGCGTGTTCTTAATTAATTTGCAGGAACTGATCGGGCTAGGCGCCAGGACGGTGGTGGTGCCCGGGAACTTCCCGACGGGGTGCAACCCGGGGTACCTGGCGCAGTTCCAGACCAACGACACGGCGCAATACGACTCCATGGGCTGCCTCCGGTGGCCCAACGGCCTCTCCGAGCTCCACAACCGCGCGCTCAAGGCGGACCTGGCCGAGCTCCGCCGGCGCCACCCGGGCGTCGCCCTCGTCTACGCCGATTACTACGCCGCCGCCATGGACATCACCGCCGACCCCCGTAAGCACGGGTTCGGTGGCGCGCCGCTAGTGTCGTGCTGCGGCGGAGGGGGCCCGTACAACACCAACCTGACGGCGCACTGCGGCGCGAGCACGTCCACCACGTGCCGCCACCCCTACGAGGCCGTGTCCTGGGACGGGTTCCACTTCACGGACCACGCGTACCAGGTCATCGCCGACGGCGTGCTCCGGGGAGCCTACGCCGCGCCGCCCGTGCAGCTGGTGAAATGCGGCAGCCGGCCGTGAGCCCGTGGCATCCATGCACCATTGCCGGCCATGAACCGATGAACGATTTTATTCAGCATCTATGACTCCAGCGTGAGATCGATACAACGATCACTGTGCACTTCGCAACAACAAAACATTCGGGAACAGGTCCCGGGCCATGATCTTGTACATGGCCTCGGTGAAGTGCAGCCCATCCCAGGACACGTAGACAGACGGGTCAGGGCACAGCACGGCGCCCGGCTCCGAGCAGTGGACGGTGAAGTTGCCGTTGTAGGGCCGGCCGCCGGGGCAGCACGCGTCCAGGACGGGGCGCGCGCCGAACCCGTACCGCGCCGGGGAGGCGACGGCGTCCATGATCTTGCCGTAGTAGTCGACGTAGACGAGGGAGACGCCCGGGTGGTCGCGGCGGAGCTGGGCGAGCTTCGCGTGGAGGAGGCTGTTGTGGAGGGCGGTGAGGTCGTTCAGCCACCGGAGGCAGCCGGTGGCGGGGTCGTAGTCGCCGGCGGTGCTGACGCCGCGGAAGAGGAAGAGGTGCCGCTGTAGGTTTTGGAACACACAAATCACAGGCCTGTATGCAAATTGGCTAGCCTAGAATCAAGAAGAACAAGTATGAACTTGCAATGCACTGGAACGCAGAAATGACGAAACGGCAACTGTCAGAGGACAGTGCTATTTTCCACGGATTAATATGATCAGTACATCACAATTACAATAGAAGTTTTTCACACTCTCACAAACTCTGAGGTCTAAGCTACTTATACCAGCAACTCTTACACACGATACCTGGCTAAACAACCGCCTAAGACACAGATACAATGGAGTAGAAAGCAACCGTCAAGTGACGTCGTGTCGTGGGCACGCTCACCGCGTGCACAGCAACTGCCTGAGTTCAAACCTGTAGCTTCCCGCCTTCGGCTTGGTCAGACTCTGACACTTCCATGCTATGACAGAATTACACCAACATACTCCCCCCTAATTCTGACATGCACTGAGGTCACGAACGCCAAGTAAGTGCCTCATCATTGCCAACTTCACTGCTGGCAGCGCCTTAGTCAGAGCATCTGCCTTCTGTTCCTCGGTGCTCACCCTCTTCACCTGAAACTGACATCTCTCAACACATTCTCTAATGAAATGGTATTTTGTATCAATGTGTTTACTACGCCCATGGAACACAGGATTCTTCATTAGAGCAATTGCTGAGTTGTTGTCAACAAACAACTTTACTGTCTGTGGTGGCAACCCAGTGATCTCGGCCAGCAGACTTCTCAGCCACAAACCCTGCATAGCAGCTGCAGTAGCTGCCATGAACTCAGCTTCACATGAAGATAAAGCTACTGTTTTCTCCTTGTAAGAATTCCAAGTGATCAAACTCTCATTGAGATAGAAAACCATCCCTCCTGTACTTCTTCTCCCAACAATATCCCCTGCATGATCACTGTCTGAATAGCCCACTAGCACCTCCTGCTTACCTTCCTGAGTATACACCAAACCATAGTTAACAGTTCCCTTCAAGTATCTTAGAATCTGTTTGACTGCTCTTTGATGCATCAATGTTGGCTTCTCCATAAATCTACTAGCCATACCCACTGAAAAAGACAGATCAGGTCTTGTATGCAGCAGATATCTGAGACAACCAATGACTTTTCTATACTCAGTTGAGTCCACAGACACACCTTGCTTGTCTTCATCAAGTTTCACCCCAGGGCTCATTGGAAGTTTTGTTGAATTGCAATCTGCCATTCCAAACTGTGCTAGTACTTTCTTGGCATAGCTAGACTGTTTGATTGTGATATGATCTTTCTGCTGTTCCACCTCTATCCCAAGGTAAAAGGACAACAGCCCCAAGTCACTCATATCAAATTCAGATGTCATTTGTTTCTTGAACAGATCAATTTCACCTGGATTTTCTCCTGTAACAATCAAATCATCAACATATACCCCAAGTACCACTGCACTATTTCCAGTACCCCTCTTATACACAGCTGCTTCACTTGGACACTTCTTAAATCCAAGTTTCTTCAGGCTTTTGTCCAACCTGATATTCTAGGCCCTTGGAGCTTGTCTCAACCCATAAAGAGCTTTACTGAGTTTGAGTACCATCTTCTCTTTTCCCTTCTGCACATAGCCTTCTGGTTGACTTACATAGACCTCCTCTTCAAGTTCACCATTCAAAAATGCAGATTTGACATCTAAATGGTGAACTTGCCAACCCCTATTTGCAGCAAGTGCCAGCAGCAACCTTATTGTATCAAGCCTGGCCACTGGAGCAAATACCTCATCAAAATCCACTCCATGCTTTTGCACATATCCCTTAGCAACCAATCTAGCTTTGTGCTTAATCACATCTCCCACTGAATTTCTTTTTAGCTTATAAACCCATTTAAGTCCAATAGGCTTATGACCAGATGGTAGTTCTGCAAGTTCCCATGTCCCATTTTTGCATATGGACTGTATTTCACTGTCCATAGCAGCCACCCACTCCACAGTTTCAGCAGCTTCTTGGTATGTGGATGGCTCTTCCATCATTGCAAGCAATGCACTGAATTCTGAGTCTGATGTCAAATCAACTTCGCTAGTTTCATCATAGACTTCATTTAAGTTTCTGAACCTCAAAGGTTCCTCATCATAGTCACTACCATTTCCTGGATCCTCAGGTTGTTGATCCCAACCTGCTCCATGTGCAAAATTTCTAGAATTCACTTCTTCTGTCTCTATTGTCGGTTCTAGAACAGTAACTGAATGCTCTTTAGATCCTGTACTGACTGAACCTGACTCTTGGACAGCTTCTCCTCCACTTGTTGATCCAACTACACTTGTTGACCCAACAAGAGAGCCATGCTGAGAGTTCTCACCCCCATCATTTCATCAGCAAATCCCACATTATGAGTAATGAAATGATCTTGCTTTTCTACTGTAAAATCTGCTTCTTCAGAAAACTCATTGCTTGACTTCCAATTCCAGCTCTTAGACTCCTCAAAAATAACATCTCTGCTCACCACAAGTTTGTTAGTCTGAGGATTAAACATCCTATGAGCTTTACTCCCCTCCTCAACTCCAAAGTAGACCATTGGAGTGCTTCTGTCTTCCAATTTTCTCAGGTGTGGCATTGTGTTTTTCACATGACCCACACTGCCAAACACCTTCAAATGACCAAGATGAGGTTTTCTACCATTCCAAACCTCATAAGGAGTTTGAGTTCCCAAAGCCTTAGTTGGCAACCTATTCAACAAGTATACTGAATGTCTGACAGCTTCTCCCCAAAACCTTCCTGGCACTCTCATGCTCTTTAACAATGATCTAGACATCTCCATCACAGTTCTATTTTTCCTCTCTACTACTCCATTCTGTTGTGGTGTATATGGAGCTGTGAACTGCCTTTTAATCCCAGCCTGTTCACATATATCTCTGAAAGAAATAGCTAAGAACTCCCCACCTCTGTCTGATCTTAGAATTTTGATTTTCTATTCTAAATCATTCTCTGCTACTGTCTTAAACTTAGCAAATGCACAACTAGCTTCATCTTTGGACTTAAGCATAAAGACAGACATCATTCTAGAACAGTCATCAACAATGAGCATGAAATACTTGTTACCTCCTGCAGTTGCAGGTGAGATAGGTCCACATAAATCAATGTGGAGCAACTCCAAAGGCTTGCTTGCACGCCACTGTGCCATCCTAGGGAATGCCATGCGTGTTTGCTTCCTGCCAAACATGCCTGACAGACTTCATCAGTGTGATCAATCACAGGAACACCTCCCACCATGGATCTTTCTGACAACAGCTTCAGCGACCGAAAGCTTGCATGACCAAGCCTGCCATGCCACAGCCAGGCTTCTTCAGACACCCTTGCCATCAAGCACACTGGTTCTGAACTTCTCAACTCTGCTTGGTATAGTCGATTTGCAGTTCGACTAACCCTCAACACAAGCTTCTGTCTTAGTTTGTCATACACCTCCAACCAATTGTCATCCATGATCACCTTGTGCCCGGCTTCAGTAAGTTGCCCTAGACTGATCAAATTGCTTCTCAGCCTTGGGATGTAGTACACATTATGCAACAACCACTGATCCCCATTTCTGCACTGAAACAACAGTGTTCCCCTTCCCTTGATCTCCACTGCAGATCCATCACCAAATCTGACCTTGCCAACCACTCCCTTGTCAAGATCTTGAAATTTGCCTGCATCACCTGACATGTGATTGCTGGCTCCATTGTCCAGATACCAGACATTTCCTGTCTTCTTCTCTCCACCAGTCAGATGTAGCTCGGGCATCACCTGCCTTTCATCTAGGTACACAGCAGAGTGCTGCATCCCCAGTGATCACCCTTGGCGCAAACTCGAGCGACTCCGGCACCTCCGTGACCGTGAGCATCAGCGCCGGCTCGACGTTCTCCACTCGAGCATGATGAGCTTCATCTCCCTTCTTCTCATCTCCACCTGGACAACGATTGGCATAGTGACCAGTCTTGTGACATTTGAAACACTTGATGTGGCTCTTGTCACGCTTGGCCCCGCCTTCCTTGTTGGACGCATCCCCACGCCCGCCGCGGCCACGGCCTTGCCCACCGCGCCCTCGGCCTCGGCCACGACTCCCCCCGTCCTGCGCTCTCCCCTTCCCCGAGGACTCCCCGCCTGACTTCTTGTGTCGCGCCTCCCACTCGGCCTGCGTGAGTAACAGCTGCCCGCCGTCACCCCTGGATCCACCCGCTCCCCGCTGGATCCGCTCCTCGTAGGCCTTCAGACGACCAACTGCCTCCTCAAAAGGCAATTTCTTCAGATCGAAGAACTGCTCTATCCCGAGCGACAACTGTAATGAAGCGATCCGGGACAGTGTCAAAGAGTTTCTTCACCATCGCCGTATCATCCAGAGTTCCACCTAGGTTCCCGTACTTCACCGACATCGCCGAAATCTTGCTTGCATACTGATCAACTCCTTCATCATCCTTCATGCGCAGTGCATCGAACTCACACTTCAAAGTCTGCAACCTTGCCTCCTTCACACGATCCGCTCCAACGAACCGCTCCTTGAGACACTCCCAGACCTCCTTCCCCGTCTTCTTCTTCGCCACTTGCATGAGCAAATCATCAGGTAGGCACTGAAGGAGATGAGCCCTCGCCTTCCTGTCCTTGGCAGTTTTTGCCACAGCCGCCGCCTGGTCCTCTGCTGCCGCATCTGCCTCCTCCGATGGCTCTACTACCTCCCACACACCTTGATCCTCCATAATTGCTTGCACTCGGATGCTCCAGCTCGTGTAGTTGACGCCCGTAAGCTGCGGATATGCATACCGCTCACCGCCGCCACCGCCACCACCTCCGCCGCCGAACCGCCGCCAGAGCGATTTGATTCGCTCATACTCACAAATTATGGTGGATCAGGCTATGATTACGGCTCCGATACCAAATGTAGGTTTTGGAACACACAAATCACAGGCCTGTATGCAAATTGGCTAGCCTAGAATCAAGAAGAACAAGTATGAACTCGCAATGCACTGGAACGCAGAAATGACAAACGGCAACTGTCAGAGGACAGTGCTATTTTCCACGGATTAATATGATCAGTACATCACAATTACAATAGAAGTTTTTCACACTCTCACAAACTCTGAGGTCTAAGCTACTTATACCAGCAACTCTTACACACGATACCTGGCTAAACAACCGCCTAAGACACAGATACAATGGAGTAGAAAGCAACCGTCAAGCGACGTCGTGTCGTGGGCGCGCTCACCGCGTGCACAGCAACTGCCTGAGTTCAAACCTGTAGCTTCCCGCCTTCGGCTTGGTCAGACTCTGACACTTCCATGCTATGACAGAATTACACCAACAGCCGCGGGGAGCAGCCCAGCGGGAAGACGCCCGGCACGTACACCGTCGTGGCGGCGAGCTGGATGAGCGCCTCCAGGGCCGATCCAATGGAGCCGATGACGAGGGGCACCAGGGGCTTCACCCAGCCTACCGTCTTGTTCTGGAACAAGGGGTGGATGTAATCGTTGCCGCCGATCTCCACTAGGAACAGCGAGCTCTCCATGATCTCCTGACGCTCTGCATGTACGGTGCAGTGTTAAGGTCATATATGGTGCCATGGTTAAGTATAATTTTCCCTCAAGGGCATGTTTCTTATGCACATCAATACATCATCGTTAGATATGTATGGCATTCTATCCTCATGTGCAGACACAGCCAACAGTGATATACACGGAGCACATGCCTTTTAAGGACAAGAAAAACTACGCCGTGGCATGTTGAATTGATGCACGCGCATCGCGCGTATCATAGTTAATCACGGCAAGCGAGCTAAGTATGCAAGTGTGATTTTGTAATGTTGCTATCATCTTGGATGTGCATATGTCAATTTGTGCATCAGTGCATGACTTCTAATCAATGTTCCACAAAAGGTGTTATTAAGGGGCAATCTTAACCCAAAAACTAGACAGTTTCTAAAATCATTAATAAGCAGGTGTGACATGGTATTAATGAGAAGAGAGATATGATAAAAGTTTCATGGGATAAAATGAGTTTCATGGGGATGAATCTTGTCTACACAGTTTCCAACACATGAGAGTATTACAAACAGTGACATAAAACATCACTCAGTCTGCCTTTAGACAAGAACTATGTGTACGTGGAAATCAAGATATGAAGAGTGATAGGTACTCTTTCCCCTCACGAATTAGAATGGAGGGAGTAGTTCAGTTGTTATTTTAATTTCTTAATTACTAGTTGTATTTTTTAGAAGACATCAGGTTTAAAAGGAATCTCAATCTCAAATTTCCTTGCTAAAAAAAAGACAAGAGGAGAGAGTAGATGATACGGAAAGAGATGGTATGTGAATTAGAATTTTAGCTTAATATATACTCTCTTCCTCTCAGAAGGAATGTAATTCTCATTTTTCAAGAAACCAACTAATATAAACTTTGAGCAAAATTATATGAAAAAATCCTTACATTTATGATATAAAATAAGTATCATTAAATTAATCATATAATATACTTTTATAATAAATTTATTAAATTTATTTAGAAACATAAATATTAAATTTGATTAAATTTGAGCTAGTTTGACTAGAACGAATCACATAATTGCATTTTTTGGGGGACAAAAGGAGTATCTACTGCGGATGAAAACTACTTATATTTAGACTTTTCTCTACCTGCTCATTTTTCTAACAAAAAAAACTGGTGTAAATTAAGCATGTACTGCAGTACCATCACGCAACGACGCAACTATCACAAAATAAAGTAGGCACGCAAATTTCTTGGCATCGGTAGGCACGCAGCTATCCAGCGACCAGCCGTAATCGGCTCATCCGTGCATGCGAGATCATGTTGGATACGCCTGCGTCCGTCGTGTCATCTATCTATTGTGTCATCCACACATTCTTCCGGACAAGAAGAACCGAGCTAGCTAGTGCGGGATAATAGTTCCACGATGGGCCAGACAAAAACTGACGCTGATCGATGGCGATAGGATGATCATGATATGGTACATACCGAGGTCTGTGGAGGCGAGGAGCATGTCGAGCACTTGCTTGAACCATCGGATCTGGACGGCGAGGGAGTAGGGCGTGATCTCGTCGACGTTGAGGTGTTTCCTCTCGAAGAACCGCCTGCTCAGCGCCGTCCCGCTCGCCACCGCGAAGTTGGCGCCGTACCGGAAGTCCTCCTCGCTCGTCCCGTCCAGGTGCGGCGGCCACCGCGGGTACCCCAGCCGCTCCACTGCATGCACACTGAGCAGAGCATATGCACAGTCAGTGGACACTGGGCTGTGGGCAGTGACATGCAACAATCGGTGGCACTCGCACACGCACCGATGAAGTCGACGATGAGGCGGTGGAAGAAGGTCTCGCCGTAGGGCGAGTGCGGCACGGGGCCCGGCGCGCTGGAGTAGCTGATGAAGTTGCTCGTGTCGGTCAGCGAGTCCCCGAACGCGAAGAAGTGGCTGTAGCTGGAGGTGGTGCTGCTGCTGCATGCCGCCGCTGCCAGCGTGGCGGGCGCGCAAGCGGCTACGGCGGCGGCCACGACGAGCAACAGTGGCAACGGCAGCGCCTTCGCCATGCTGCGAGTCTGGAACTGGCCACAAATTAAACGCGACAAACAGGTTTGCGTTGCCGTGTGCCTGCCTGCTAGTGGTCTCATACTCGTAATCTGTTGCTCATGTCATGTCCTGTCAAGGATTTTTTTAAATAATATTTTTTAATGAATAATTAAAAATATAGCATTTGGATGGTAAGAAGTGTGAATGTCGTGTACTGTCGGCTTCTGGAAAGCCGATAGAACCTGTAGGCTCCCCAGCTGTCGATTGTAGCTGTCGGTCTCCCAGTAGCCGACTAGTCCACTACTCAAGGACTAGCCACGACAGGCCAGTGGAGCCATAAGCATGTCGGCCCCCGGAGAGCCGATATGCCATAAAATATTTTATCATCGTCGCTCTCTCTGTCTCGCTCTTCCCGGCGCCTGCCTGCCTGCTAGTGGTCACGTACTCGTAATCTCTTGCTCATGTCATGTCCAGACGTCAAGTCTCAACGCTGAACTACTCCTACCTTTATGTGCTTGGTCTTGGTCTCTTGGAGCCGGAGCCCGGAGGTGGCCTCGTGGCAGCTCTCGGCAGCAGTTCCCGTGATGGGCCGAGGCCCACAGATGACGGCTGAAGTTTGGGCGTGTCACTAGTGATGGGCAACCTAGTTTGTTTTTCCACAATGGGCTGATTTTCATTTTGGTGCATTTGGGCCCGAAGACAAAACAACTAGCTCTGGGCTGAACGGGCCTCAAGAGGTCAAAATACATCTGGGCTGAACTTGGTTTGTTACCAACATTTGCCTTGCCAGAGATTTTGACATGTAAAAGTTGCCAAAAGTTAAGCAAATATGTTTTCAAAGATTTAGCCAACCAAATATGAGATGTTAGCAAACTTTGGTAGCAAATCAAATGATTGCCAAAGCTTTACTCGTATTTTTAGTAATTGAAATTTTTCGTGCAATGAGAGACAAAAATTTGGGAGCACGTGATACATCATCGGGTCCCTGAAGCTGGTTATTATGGGTAGAAGCTATTTCCCCACGGTGCATTGCAGCCGATGATGCATGGCAAAAAAATAAAGTCTTGGGTAAGGTCATTGTTGTCATTAGACCAATATGTGAATGTGTAAGATCCTATTTGGATCACCTAGAACTAAATGTAGGTATATTAAATTTTAGTGGAACTTAGGTGATTAAAGTTTAGTCTAGAGTTGTTTGGATGCATGGACTAAAAAGTGAACTACAAATGAACATAGACTCATATACACTTTTTTAGTCCATACTAATCACAATTACCAACTAATAAACTAAAGCTATTTGGGTTGGAAACTAAAAAAAATAGTTCTCTTTTAAAAGTTTAGACAACTGAAGTTTAACCATAGTATCAAATAGGCCATAAGTCTTGTTTCATTTTAGCACTTAGACCATTTCATCATGCCATATATTTTTTTTAAAAATGTATCTACCTCCCTTTGACACTCGGTACTTATGTATCTAGACACTGTATATATATATATCAGTACATAACAAGCCTATACAATTATAGGAAAGTTAATACATCTTGTAATTTAGAAAGCAGAGACTACTAGATACCAACCATCAAGATTCAGTACATGTTTCATAGTATATTTTATCCGTCCCAAAATAAGTGTTACTATGGAATGCGTGCTGATCAAACATTCAAATTGTCTTAAGTTCGACTAGTTTTAAACAAAAATATTAGTAATATTTATATCTCTAAATAAAAGTATATCAACGATTCATCTAATGTTACTAATTGTGCACCATAAATATTAATATTATATATATTTAGTTAAAGTTAAAAATATTTGACTTTTTCTGGAAATGAGAACGATATACTCCGTTCGTCCCAAAAAATAGTGCACAACTCGTATTTTGAGAAGTCAAATATTCTCAAGTTTGACTAGATTTTTAAAAAATAATACTTCCTCCAGGTTTCTAAAAGAAGTCGTTTTGGACTGTGGCACGGTCTCCAAAGCAAAACTTTGACTTCTTATTTTTATAAAATATTTATTGAAAAGTGACATATGCATGTTTTTATGAAAGTATTTTTCAAGACAAATCTATTCATATGGTTTTCACAATTCCAAAATCAACAACTTAAAAGTTATTCATGATTTACATTCTTAATGTTTGATCCTGGCCTTTTCCAAAATGACTTCTTTTAGGAAACTAGAATGAGTATTAATGTTTGTATCTTTATGTTTACAATGAAAATATATCATTTGATTTATCTAATAACGCTTGTCTAAGCCCACAATCATTAATACTTTTTTCCTATATATATACTTGGTTAAATTTAGAATTTATTCGAAATATACTAGGCACGTACTTATTTTGAGACGGATGGATTACATCACATGATACGTGCGATACTTATACAATGATAATAGCCGACTGTGACAAGTTTTATAAGCAGCCAAAAAGATCTCCAAAGTACGAAACTTTTGGAATCCTTGCCAACGGTTACACGATGGAATCGAAGCAGTAAAAATTCGGAAATGCTATGATGCGTACGTCCGACGCATTGGACGCGTGTCAGACTACCATTTGCGACTTTACCGACTGCGCCTCGTCTTATCTGCCCGTCCGATGCCAATTCACTTTACCCGCTCCCCCGCACTCGCACTTCACTCGCTCCGCCCGCTGCCCCGCAGTCGCACTCCGCCCGTTCCCCCACCCTCGCTCTCTCCTGTACTCGCTCTCTGCGCCGCTTTCCCGCCCGCTCTTCGTGCCGTCGTCGTGTGAGCTCCCTCCTGTGGCAGAAGCGTCCGAAATAACACACTTCCGGAGACACTAGTCTTCCCCTGGACACTAAGCACCCCGAAAGTTAGCTACATCGGACAGTTCCGTCGAGCCCACCCTAAAGGAGAACTCGAAGCAATCTACGTTTTACATCAAGAATCTAATAATGAGTACGAGCTTACAATACTTAGTCCATTTCGTACAACAAGAATTCTTAGAAATTATTTATTACAATACTAGAGTTCAGAGTATGATAATTAAACAGCGGAATGAAAATAAACATCTAGCGGAAACGATATAAGAATCCGTTTGTGCCCACCAGAAGAATCATCCACACAAGATCTACTCCTCAAGCTGCACTTGCAACAGGAGTAAAATAAACCCTGAGTACACAATGTACTCGTAAGACTTACCTGCCTAGTGGAAATAGTTTTCCGACTCTCAAGGATATAATAGACAATATGGGTTTGCTGGTTTCTTTTTGTTTGTGGAAAACATTACTAATAGTTTATTCTTACAGTCAAGTTTTATTAGCACTCATGATTACTTCATTAGCTAACCATTCTAGGTAAGCACATGTTCTACTTTCAAGCAAAGGTTGAGCAATCAGAACCATTTCACCATCTTTCATCTTCCAGTTCTTACTACAGTGCGGGACCATAGCCAAGTCGTACCGTATAAAAAAAAATTTCGTGAAACAATGTATCCTAACTGGGTACCTCGAAAAACACGCCCCATTTATATCCTAGGCACAAATAAGACCAACACATTCCACACCTATCACAGGGTCCAGGTCCCCGTCTAAACTTGGACTCCAAGCCCCCACACTTGAGACCCAGTCTCAATATGGTGCTTAGACCTTCACCTTTCCCCGCCTCTAACCAATAGGTCCGGAAAGAGCCGAAACCCACGATAAGAGCGTAACGAGTCTTTCCGCTCCTATAAGCAAGTATGTGCTCAGGATAATAAGTCTGTGACCTGACTTCCATCCACAGAAACGGACGATCATTAATCGACACGAACAGAGAAAAATGGTGTAACCAAGCTAAGCCCCATTGGTCGCGGGACACAACCTGTTACATCCATCAATACCCATACCATATCCCTGTCCTGTCTCCATTTTTTCTTTCATCATTTTATCATGAGAGTAAATATAATAATCACTTATTATGAGTAACGACAGATTACTCACGCTACCGAAAACCTAAGCAGAGCAGCTACCTGAACCTGCACTAGTAAGACTCTTAGGACAGGTATATCTATGCATGTGGTTTTTATAAAATTCCTGTAACATAAATGCACATAACATATATAAACAGTGATTATCTAAAAATAAGGGGTTATGTACCGGAGCTTGTCTTGGGCAGGCATGGTGTCAGCTAAGTCAGTCAGTGGCAGCTCTGGGACCTCCTACTCGTACTCCTCGACGATCTCCTCGAACTCGTGATCGCCGATGGTCACGATCTCCGCCAACTCGTTCTCTACATACATGCGATGATGATGCAACACTTAGCATTTAAGCAATAGCAACTCCTAAACTAAGAAGATGCAGACTAAGGTACTAAGCTAGCTCTAATGACTAAGGTACTAAGCTAACTATCATCTTTACCAAGCAAAGTGTTGGGTTCAACTAACAAACACCTAGCTTTACAAATGAAGGATGTATCTTTATTTCTACTAATGATTTAATGTATATTGAAACAAAGAGCATTTAACTACCCTAATGCTTAGTCTATTCTAAGGCTAAAAAATTACAGTGAGCACATAATAATACAATGAAGCTACCATAAAAAATTTAGGACTAAAGTTATCACCAATTTACCACAAAAATTCCTACAACATTGAACCTAATAATATTATGTACTCTCAAATGATTTAATAGCGTATGGTATTAACATGTATATACATGAACTAAATACACTAACAAATAGAGCATAATTTTAGGAACCTAACAAAATTTGTTCCATAATGGAGTGAAATAGAACAAAATTTTAGGAACCCCGCCGGCGAGTTCTACAATGACATGAACGAAACATGGAAGCCAAACCAGATGGAGTGAATTTGTTATCCCAAGAATATGATAGAATATACAATGCAAGCTTTATTTGTAATATATATATATACATATTATATGTACATAAAATAATGTACAATATATGTATATGCATGTAATATATACGTTAGTTTCATACTTTAGTTTGTACAAAATGTTCGAACATTATAAGCGTGTATAATACATATATTATTAGCAGCGTAGAATGCGTATTCGAAAACTTATTCGAAAACCAAAACGAATCATCAATTAAAAATAGAAACAAAAAAAAAGAAAAAAAAGAAAACATTTAGTCCCAGTTGGTAATACCAATCGGGACTAAAGGGCCGACCCACGTGGCCAGGACGGGAGGCCTCTTTAGCCCCGGTTGGTATTACCAACGGGGACTAAAAGTGAACCTTTAGTCCCGGACAAGAAACTTGGACTAAAGGAGGAGCCCTTTAGTCCGGAATTCGTGCTCCCGGTTGGGAAACCGGGACTGCTAGTGCGAAGAACTCCGGATGATGTTGGGCCTAGATAACTAAGGAAAGGCTGGCTGGTGGTGGTAGTAGACTAGTAGTAGTATCAATGTTATCC
This sequence comes from Miscanthus floridulus, assembly GCF_019320115.1. Classification (NCBI taxonomy): domain Eukaryota; kingdom Viridiplantae; phylum Streptophyta; class Magnoliopsida; order Poales; family Poaceae; genus Miscanthus; species Miscanthus floridulus. Next base: position 117,567,110 of record NC_089583.1, read on the forward strand.
TAAACGATAAACAGTCGGTCACCTACCGTTTATGCCATTATTCGGGCAAAACGGGTGTTTAAACGGAAAAAACGGCCATTTAAATGGTCAAAACAACCGATTAAACGGAAACGGTGTGCCACCGTGTAGCATTTAAACGGTGTGTAAACGGGCTAAACGACCGTTTAGGCGAATAGTGAGCAGTAGTAGCAGCATTCCTTCTTGTGCAAGTGATATTAGTGCTAGCTCTGGGGGTGGAAGTTGTAGCTAGGGCGATGGAGCTGAGAACCATCAACCATGAGCGGCTTGTTGAAGCGCTCTGCCTAGCCGGGGGAGCGTATGATGTTAGAAGAGCTCCCTTGTATTTCTCAGTTTGTTCAGCGTAGGCAGTTCAGTGTAGGCATAGGTAGGGCTGGAAGAAATCGAAATCCAGGCATGCGTGCATGTATTCTCTGATGCTAAACATTCATTAGCACTAGATCAGTGCTAAATGGATGGAGGGTATGGTTTTGGAGTCCTGAGCTGTGATGTTGAATTACTGCCTGTGATTACTGAACACGGTCAAATCTAGCGTTTGTAGCTTTGCTATTACGACTTCATCCAATTGGACAGTCAGTAGTGTACTGCTGGCCTACTGGGCTTGGGAAAGGGACATCCAAAAATCGGGGTTGCTGCGAGGATGGGTATTTCCTAACTACGTACTTATGTAAAAAATGCTCTGATTGCAACCAGAGCGATTAATTAAACACATCAAGGGTATGAGCTCATGCCCCCAAAGAAAATTATGTTGCATTAGCTGAAAAATGAAACCAAGTTTAGCCCAAACCAGGCAGAGGATCTCTACCCCTCCATAATACACCAAAATTTTCATCTGCATGTGCATGGCAGGCTTTCCTCTCTTTTCTCCTGCATGCTTTGTGCTTTGGGAGCCAATCTTGAGCGCAATCACGCACGTTCAAAATCAGAAACACCCTGCGCAGAGCACGACGATCGCAGCAGGCAGCGCGGACGCCGCGTCTCTCAGGCAAATACAGAAAGCCCCTCAATCGCGCCGCAGGAAAACATCTTCCTTCCCGCGTGTCCTGACGCTGGTTGTTGATGTCCTTCCTCGTACTGCCGCTTCATCTTCTCATTCATCTTCTCTGCGTCAGCCGAGCTCACGGGCATCGTCCCTATCGTCAGGTCCTCGGCGCTGGCACCAGGATTGTAGAGAGGCTCTGCGTCGGTGAGATGGCCATGGATGTGAAGTCGATAGTCTTAGGCTTTTGTCTTTGGCTTTTGGTCCTAAAAACTAAAGGCCCAACCAAAGAGGCTGCTTTTTCAGGTGGCTTTTTTAGAAGCAGCTGCTTTTTCGTAGTACAGTTTTAAAAGCTGGTTTGACCCTGCTTTTGACTTTTGGCTTTCTGCTTTTTGAAATTGGTGGAATAAAAAGCTCTTCCATAGTTGTTTCAAGAGAGATAATGATAGAAGGTATATTTTATACTTGTTTAACCAAACAGCTTTCAGCTTTCCCACAGCTCACAACCCACAACAGCTTTTTTCCACAGCCATAGCTCAACCAAACACACCCTTAACACACATACGAAGACATCATCCCGACATAATAAACCTAAGAAGTCAAGCAATGCAAAAATCCTACCTCAAAGTTAGTGGTCTTCAATTATATATTCTTTATTTATTTGGGAATAAAATAATAAAAATAATTTCTCCGTAGATTATGAGTGTATTGAAGATGCTGATATAATTGAATACATAAAAGCAACACCAGAAAAAAAGATCAACGTTGATAATAATTGGGTAAACAGAGATGACATTGATTGTCTTTTTGTGACGACGAGCAAGTGAATATGTTTATTACTGTCTTTTGCGTTGATTGATGTATACCAAATATCTACGTTAAGTTTTTTACTGTGAAGTTAAAAAAATTCAGGTCTGAAGTGCTTATATTCATTGTATCCGGCAAGAACAACACCTACAACATAGAGAAGGTAGACATGTTTATTTAGAAAATATATTTATTTTCAACTTGTTAAAACGTGAAGGAGACCCTAAGGTGCTATTGAACTACAAAGATGACGTAGTTGATACAATGGTCGAAAAGTATTACATGCTGATATGTTAAACTTGTCGCTGCCATAATTATTATATATATAATATCATGTAGATGTTAATTTTGTTAATTTAAAGATAGAAAAAAATTAGATAAAACTCTATTAGTGCAGCCGTGCAGGTGTTACTTTCAATTAATATTGAGAAATTCCACTGGTACCTAGCGGTTGTGAATGTTACAAAATGTTGGAAGCCTGCGCCAGCTGCGGTGCAGGTTTGACCATCTAGGTGAAGCGTTTATCAACTTCGGTTAGGCCTTCAAAGTGCTTGCTATGCAAGCGGTGCAGTCGCCACCGCTGTCCTATGCAGTAATTTATGGTGCAAACTTCATGGGGGCTCCATAGGCTCCACGACGGGGCGGATTGGGGAGGGGGTGTGGGGGGTATAACCCCCGATACCAGCAGGGTTGTACATGGACCGAGTCGCTAGGGGAGGCCCACCCCAAAGACTGCGTTGAGACCACGCCGTACAAGGCACGATACCGGTTGGTGTGCCTCGCAAGACTGCATGAAGATTTCCGGTGATCTAGGAGACCCGCTCGGATACACCAGATCCTGTAATATTTGTAACTTCCTATCATATAAAACCGATCAGGATAGAAACAACCGATCTGTAACCCTACCCCCGAACTATATAAGGCGGGTAGGGACCCCCCTCATTTTTATCTGATCATACGCAATACAATCCTGAAAGACACAGGACTTAGGATATTATGTCAAGCTGACGGCCCGAACCTGTCTAATCGTTGTCTCTTGTTTTCTGTGCCACCATTCGGTTCCCTCACACGCACCTCCACCGATTCATCTACTTCCGTAGTCATACCCCTCGATAGACTGCCGGACATATTTCATCGACAATGGCACGCCAAGTAGGGGCACACGGTCTTCTTCCCAAGCTTCATGGCCTTCCCCAAGCCAGGCCAGATCTTCATGGTTGGATCTATGGCATGGGTCATCGGCCCCGATGGCAACAGGGAGATCGTGGAGGCGGTGCAGGATCAACCTACGCCGATCGCGTCAACACCTGCAACAACATCTCCGATCCCGGCGCCCCACCTCTGGGTTAGGAGATCCATCAACAATGATGATCTGATCGCATCCATCAATCGGGTCACAGACCACTTAGCGGAATGTTAGCTCCTCGTGGATTCGATCTCAGATCAATCTAGAGCGAGCAATGAATTTCCCATACTCCAAGATCACCAAGCCATTGCAACCGAGCGACCTGCTCAGCCACACCGTTCAAGGCGGCTAGATTCTGATCTGGTGATCATGACCACTCCAGAGGGGCGCACGGTGCGACACCAACCACTTCCTGCTACCGATCTACATTTGGCCAACTACGAGCCCCTATGGAGGATCCGCCGAAGCCCTATCTTTTTGGGCTAGAGGGTGTGGAACCTGCGTACCAGAACGCCAACCACCACTTCTTTGTCGACCACGTCGAGTGCGACCACATCACCGACCTCTACATGATCAACCCAACTGACTCCGGTCAGCCTGCGCCCGTGGTCAACATGGTGGCTGTCCACCAGCTTTCGGATGATCCCTCTCTCCCGACCGAATCTCTTCATAATGTTCTGAACGAGAGCCCCGACGATTATTCTGAGGGCTCAACCCAGACCGTGCCAAGCTGCCATGCTTTCCCTTCGGGGTCCGGGGCGTGATTTTCCATGTCAGCCACGATAGCATCACCAAGGACGCCAAAACCACTGAAGAGCGCGAGGCTTGTCTGGTGAAGAACGCCGACCGCCAACATCGCCGAGATGCAGAAGCAGCCCAAGGGGGCCATGAGGATGGTCGTGGTCCATCCCACCATCAACGTAATCTGGAGGAGGCATTTGACATGGTGGGCGACCAGCCAGTCTACCAAACTCCAAGCACTAATCTAGCCACCGTGTTCAATGATCTCGACAAACTACCTCACACTCCAGAGGTCGAGAAGTTTTGACCATATATCATAGCAGCGCAAGTCCAAGTCAATGAGTTCTGAAATGACGTCCCATCTAATTCCACTGCATCAGCTCATAGCCACCGCTCCCGTTGCGACGGAGGAGGCTAGCATCACGACGTCGAGGGCCCTGACCTCAGGCTAGAGGTCCCTACCTCCATAGAGGATCCAGAGGCAACTATGAAGCTCATTCACGCCACGATGGCTGCCCACTGCGCCCCTAGGGAGGTTGGGGCGGCAACCACAACCAGGAGGTTAATCAACCCCTCTCTCGCGACCTTCGTGACCACATCAGCATCGGCACAGATGTCCGCAACCACATCGAAAAGAGTAGGGCTGCACGCTACAACGCAGAGATGGAGCGTCACCGAAAATTCGACGCCGAACATGAGGGATTTGTTGCCCCATCAAGCCCCACTTCCTGTCGGCGCATTAGGACTTCGCCCCTTCACGGAAAGGCTCTAAGCTGTCTGGTGGCTGTGGGTTTCAAGGTCCTTGGTGTTAACACCTATGATGGAAAAGGCAACCCCGCTCAGTGGCTAACTCTATATGAGATTGTCGTGAGAGCTGTAGGCAGAGACGAAGACATCATGGAGAACTATCTACCCGTCATGCTTAACTAGTCTGCGAATAACTGGCTCCTCAGCCTGTGGGAGAACTCCATCTGATCTTGGGATGACCTCAAGAAAGCCTTCATCGACAATTATATGGCTACGTGCGAATAGCCCGGCACCAAGTTTGACCTAGAGAAGCTTCATCAGTTTCCTAGGAAGTCCATGCGTGACTTTATCAGGCGCTTCTCGGAGACAAGAAATTCTGTTCCTAACATCACTAATGCCGAGGCCATCGCTACCTTCACCAAAGGGCTCCGGCATGAGCAACTTCGTGGCAAGCTATACCGCAAGAGGTCTACAACCATCGGCGAACTAATACAAACGGCAAACGGATATGCCAATGCCAAAAAAGCTAAATGGGCTACCCTCTCTTCTCACCATCAATGTTGCGACGATGAACATCATGATGACAGGTGCTATGACGACCGTGGTCGTCGCCATGATGACCAAGACTACCGCGACGACCGTGATCGACGTCACGATGACTACGAGCCCTAGCATGATGACCGCCTAGATAGCTCGAGAGGCAGACAAGGCCACCATTGCTGGCCTGATAACTTCATCAACACCATCAACACCGGTGCCAAGCACACCTATGATGCTTATTTTAGCAAACTGCTAGACGACCCATGCCCTATCCATAAGGATGGCAAGCACACCATGCGAGAGTGTAGAGGCCTAAAGACAGTGCTCGGTGGCGAATCATCAAAGAGGCCATGGCATGACAATGATGATACCGAAGACGGTCAAGGTGGAGAACGAGGCAAGAATAAGGGCCCAACCTACCAGGACCCCACCAAGACCGTCGCCATCATCTTTGGTGGGAGAGCTGTCTCTGAAGACAAGCGCGAGCAGAAGCTTGTAGCTCGGCGTGTCATGTCGATCGCTACATATGATAGCCCCGTCGCTGATACCGAGTACCTCGACTTGTCGGAGCACCCGATCACCTTCACCAGGGCTGACTAGTGGTCAGACATCCCATATCCAAGGCGTTTCCCACTCATCCTGGACCCTATTATCAAGGAGGTGCGCTTTCAAAAGGTCCTCATTGACGGAGGAAGTGCCCTCAACATCCTGTTTGCTGGGTCCCTAGAGGAGCTAGGGATCAAGAAAGAAGACCTTACCCCCATGGACTCTCCATTTTGAGGGATCATTTCCTATAAAGCATCCCTGCCTCTAGGACAGATTACACTACCGGTACAATTCGACACCGCCAAGCACTTCCGCATCGACTATGTCAACTTTCTGGTTGTCGGTTTCAACATGGCGTACCATGCCATCCTTGGTCGACCAGCCATCACCAAGTTTATGGTCATGCCGCACTACACGTACTTGGTGTTGAAGATGCCAACGGAGCAGGGGGTCCTCTCCCTACGCGCCAACCATGACATCGCCTACTCCTATGAGAAGGAAAGCTTCGCGCTCACCGAGGCTACTGACATCTCCATCCGCATGCAGGACTGCCTCGCATCTTTGCAATAGATTTCCCCACAAGACCTGGAGATCCCAACCATGGAGGCCGCCCGAGCCTCAACCAAGTCCAAGGAGGTGAAGGAAGTGGTCCTCATCCCCAGCGACCAGTCTAAGACTGCTCGGATCGGGGCTGACCTCGACCCCAAATAGGAAGACGTGCTCGTCAGCTTCCTAAGGGAGCACGTTGACGTGTTCGCATGGAAACCGGCGGACATGCCCGGCATGCCTTGGGAGCTGATCGAGCACTCTTTAAATGTCTTGACGACCGCCAAGCTAATCAAGCAGAAGCTTTGATGATTCGTGCAGGACAAAAAGGAGGCCATTAGGGTAGAAATAACTTGGCTCTTAGTTGCTGGTTTTATCAAAGAGGTGTATCATCCGGAGTGGTTAGCCAATCTGGTTCTTATAAGGAAAAAATAAAGAATGGAGAATGTGGGTTGATTACACCGATCTCAACAAACACTGCCCTAAAGACTCCTTCGGCTTTCCTCGCATTGACAAGGTCATTGATTCTACAGCCGGTTGCAAGCTCCTATGCTTTTTAGATTGCTACTCTGGTTATCACTAGATCGTGCTGAAGGAAGAAGACCAGATCCATACGTCATTCATTACACCCTTTGGCGCCTACTGCTACATGACCATGTCCTTCGAGCTCAAGAACATAGGTGCGACTTATCAATGAGCCATCTAGCGCTACCTCAAGGACCAGATCAGGAAGAACATCGAGGCTTATGTTGATGACATGGTGGTTAAGTCTAAGACTGCCAACACTCTCATCGCTGATCTCACCAAAGTTTTCAAAGCCCTGAAAATGTACCGATGGAAGCTGAATCCCACTAAGTGCATTTTCAGTGTTCCATCTGGTATCCTGCTAGGCAACATCATCAGCCACCGTGGCATCGAAGCCTACCCAAAGAAGATAGCGGCGGTGACCAACATGAAGCCACCGACCTATGTCAAGGATGTCCAGAAGCTAACAGGGTGCATGGCATCCTTAAGTCGCTTCATACCCCGTCTTGGCGAAAAGGGACTCCCCTTCTTCAAGCTACTCAAGGCTCAAGAGAAATTTGTCTGGTCGGAGGACGCTAACAAGGCATTTGCCGAGCTCAAGCGGTTCCTCACCACACCTCTGATCATACCGCCACCCAAAAGGATGAAACCCTGCTAATCTACATCACAGCGACCAAACGGGTAGTCAGCACCGCCATCGTTGTTGAACGAGAAGAGGCTAGACACGCATACAAAGTCTAGCGCCCAGTCTACTTCATCAACAAGGTCCTAAACAAGTCTAAGACTCGCTACCCCTAGGTCCAGAAGCTGTTATATGTCATCCTGATCACATCCTGGAACCCTCATCACTACTTCGATGCCTACCACACATCGGTAGTCACTGAGTACCCACTCAGAGATATCCTTTGGAGGAAGCCAGCGGCCGCATCATTAAATGGGCGGTTGAGCTTGACACCTATACCATCGACTTCAGGCCTCACCACATGATCAAGTCATAGGCGCTCGTTGACTTCATCACCGAGTGGAAGGATATGCAGACCCTTGTCCCGGTCGACCACCTAGAGCACTGGATGCCTCGCTGCTTTTGCTTCGCATGTCTCATGTTGTCGATCCTCGAGGCTACCGCCAGACTCCGTAAATTGTCGGTGGTGGCTTGCTACAACGTGCAGATGTGTGGGAGCGCTGAGATCACAGCTCATCTCTATGCCTCATTATGTGCTACGAGTTGCCCTAGCAGGCCGTCGAAGCATGCCGCTGTGGGAGTTGAATCACCGTGATGTTGTTGATGAAGAAAATTCCCATCTGGTTCACCATGGAATCAGCACGCACACCCCCTATCTGCCATGCCACTGTCGATGAAATGATTACCACTATCCCTGAGCCTGGCAGTAGGTGAAGTAGTCACGTGATGCCAGGGTCCAAAGTAGTAGTCTTTAGGTGCTGGCCCAGTCCCCAATGTTGCTGGAAACTAGTGTAGAAATAAATACAGTCATCGCGAGATGATGTGTACACACGTAGTCCTCGAGCATGCTGGAAGATTTTGAAGATATCTTGTAGCAGGGTCAAAGAATTTTTAATGAAAGCTTGCCAACATCATCTGCCATGTACTTTACAAGACCCCGGACATGCTGCCCAAGATCAAGACCCTGATCCGAACGACATGGAGCAACTTGATAACACACCGATGAGACATAGCAAGATCCGACCACCAAGAGAGTCCCCAGCTTAGTTGGCGATGCTTGCATGAAGAATCCGAACACCAAGGAGTCCCCAGCGTAGCTAGCGAGCCCCAAGCATAACTGACGATGAAACCCATGCGATGAGCAGTCCAACCAACTGGTCGGCGGTGAAGTGAATGCCGAGCAGGAGTGAGTGCCGAGCAGTCTGACCATGTTGATGCAAAAGTGGACCTGGAAACACAAAGGGCTAATACCCGAATCGATATCCAAAGCGTGCCAGTTGATTTGACCTGTTAATCGACAAGGATGAAGATACGAGCACTTTGGTCCTGACAACAGCGATACGCCCAAAAGTCACGGCCAAGAGGTACTCATGCGGAACTCGAGAATCGCTGAAGGTCACACTGAAGCTATGCAACTCACCGAATCAATGAGAACTCATAAAAAGGAAAAATATGCAAATTGACGAAGTCGCCAAAAAGTAAGTAGATGCAAATAGAAGTAAAAATTGGTTTTGATATTGATTGATATATCTTTTTACATTGCCCCTCACTCTATATTTATACCCTGATCTAAAGAGACATAACCAAACACAACTAGGACACCAAGCCCATACGTGACTCTTACATGAATCATACTCTAACAAATATAGAAAAGGAAATCAACTCCTATCTATTTCTCTGTCCGCCTTAATTACGATGGAAATCTCACCGTCCTCCTTTTCATCGGCATACTCCCAGCCTCATCGGCAGTAATCTTCAAGCCTTCCTTCATCGGCATCGACAATAACATCTCCAACCTTATCGGCAACACCCGAGTCTAAATTGACCTTTCCATCGATCACCACTATTCATCGGCAACCATCTTTACAAGCTAATTTTCATCGGCTGTTAGCGTACACAGTAACTTTCCTCTACCGATTAGCCCACTCTGATCATTTTGACATGTGCAAAAAATGGTGTCAACACATGCCCCCCAATTTTGGAGTATAAAACCATTAATGCTCCAAAATTTACTCCAGATAACGTTTGCCTTCGCCCAATTACCGTAACTCATCCTTCAAACCACAACTTGATCTGTTATCAAATCTAACCAAATCTAATCCCGATTCACGCACCTCAGTAAATATCGCACAATTGCCAACCACTCTTGCCTTGATTATGGTTAAGATACCGAAATAACAATCCATCGGCAAGATCCTAACATAATACTGCCGCCACTTTCAGAATTAAAATATCCTGTACCGATACCTCTTCCAAGTCATGATTACTTGCCATCAAATCATCTGTACAATCCCTTGATTATCGTGTGAACAGTTACCATATCCATCTGAACCACCTCGACCTATATGCGCGCAGTATAGAAATAAGTCCAAAATACCCCTACTCCAAGCAGCTTATAAATAGATTTCTCCGGAACGCTCGTCTTCTACCCTCAGACCCTAATCTTTGACATTCTCTCTTTCTGGCGGCGACTCCGACGAACAACTGCGCGACCTCAACCAACAAGAACTTTTCTCCAGCGTCAACCTCGAGTCTCCGGCTTGTGCCCCCTTCTACCTTAAGATAATGGCAATCAACTTCGACGTCCCTGCGGTTCGTTCCACTTCCGTTACCTTTTACCTTGATTCCTCTGGTCTTTGCGAGTTCATACAGTTGGTAATTTTTTCTTTTCTTTTGTTCTTCGGATCTTCTAAACTTAGGAACTACGCAATAAATTAGTTATTCCAACCGATCAGCCACATGTCCAATGCCTAGGACCAATGGGTAACTTAGATCCAACCGATCTGATTAATGCAGAAGTCAATAGAATCCCCTTTAGAGCCCAAAATTTCTCTCTGAATTTATGGAAAGATACATTCCGATCTTGGCCCAAAACCACCAAAGGGTGGAAAGATTGGTACCTAAGGGTCAATAGGTCGATGCAAGTATACTGGGCAGAACGGAAGCTAGACCAATGCATTAGGCTATCTATTACTGATATGCAAAAGAATGAGTCAATGATGATTGCAGCTGCTTACTTCTGGTTAGACACAACAAACACTTTTATGTTTGGACATGGCCCAGCTACTCCCACACTTGCCGATGTCCACATGCTCACTGGCTTGGATATTTCAACTGTCGATGAAGGCTCCATCTATGGCAGAAAATCTGAATATAGGGTGAATACCCGCAACATCGGCGGTTGGACGGGATACATTCAAGAATACCAGAAGACCGGGACAGTTAACCAAAGGGAACATGCCACATTCTTGAATATGTGGTTAGAAAAATTTATCTTCTGTGGTCGATCAGTAGGACCAACCAACGCCTTCCTCCCCGCAGCTGAACTTTTGGCTAATGGTGTAAGGTTCCCCCTAGGCCAATACCTTATGAGCTCCACTTATCATCTTCTTTATCAAGTGTCTCAGAAACTTTTGCTTGGCGAACCCATCGGCAACTTAGGAGGCCTGTGGTGGTTTATCAACATGTGGTTGAATGCCCATATGCACAAACGTTTGCAATGGGACTTCTTTGCCCAACAATTCCCACGAGAAATTGCTGAAGACCATGTGCTTGGGGACGAGGAATCGGCAACACGCTCACCCCTCAATTTTGGTGAAGCCATAATTGTCCTTCCTGGAACAGAGGCCAATGAAGACCAGATCGGCAGATTCTTCCAAAGCTTCTATAATGGTCTTTCTCGTGATCATAGGGCCTGGGTACCTTACATTAACGAAGAAAATATATTCCCCCTTCTTTTCAACTTTGCCGATGACACTCTGAATCAAGATAATGAACTCATGATGGCCATCATTACTCCCAAGGCAATTCCAGTAAATACATTTGGTAGCGGGAAAAACACCAACATCACGTATGAATTTTATAACCCATCGGTAGTATCCCATCAATTGGCTTTTGGGCAACTACCAATCAAACTTTGTTTTGCCGATGTGATCAAACCCAGAGAAACAATCACCTACGGAACAGATTGGAACAAGGTAGTGCAACTCTCCCTCGATGCCGATACTACAGATGTTGATATATCCACCTGGACGCCAGTATCTTTCATCACTGAGTCATATAAGCAATGGTGGCGAGAGTGGAAGGAACAACTGTTTGCAACATCTGCTCACACATATTGGCACATGATCGACCCTGAATATGCCATCCCTGACGATGCAGTAAGTTTCTTTTAACTCCCTTCTGCTTTTTCCTTTTATATATCGGTAACTAACTTTCTCATGATAGGTTAACAACCCAGCACCATCTATGAGTAAAAGTGGGAAACCCTTCGTTCTTCAGCCTGTTTCCTCGATATCACCGATCGGCTACAATGCCCCTACCTTAGCTACTTTGACTCACCAGAAGACCCATACCAAGACCATCACCTCCAAGCCCAAATTGGCTACAGCTAGGGCCACTCCATCGGCTGCTGCTACAACCCTGATCAAGGCATTCAAGGTAACAACCCTGTTTATTTCTACTCATGCCGATCACAAACTGTATTAACATTAATCATTAGGGTGTAAGAGCCACTGCTGGATCGTCATCGGCAATTCCTTCGACATCAAGCACCACTACTTCTGACAAACCTTCAGAGGTATTCCTTCGATTTTACATTTCATCTGTTAAATATTATACCTTACACTTGTTTTGCAGCAACAAATGGGTGCATCGGCAAGCGTACCAGATGTTCAAGCTCCACAACCAACAAGAGCCAATGCCCCCCAACCAACCGTTGCCGAGGCCCAAGCAAAACGCAAAGCCTTAACAGATGCCGTGACACAGCCAAAACGATAGAAGTCCATGCCGATCCCCACATCTGCCCCAATGTCTGCAATCCGGCCAGAATCAGTCGTCGCAACTGAGCAAGCAGTTAATCCTCCTGTACAGGACATACCATCGGTCATCATACCCCAAGAGCCAACCACCGATGAGGCCACAGAGGATATCCCATCGGCAATCTCAACCGATCCTCCACACGGCATACTCCAGGCCGCTTCCTCCAGCCAAGCACAGGAAATTGCCTTAAAACAGGTAAGCCGATTGACCTAGTTGATTTATAATATTCATACTTATCCTTAACTGACCTCTTTTTCCTTTCCTTAGGAACAAGACTCCCCAAACAGCCTATTTTCCTTTGCCATTGACATTTCTGACGATGATGGAGAGGAAACAAGTTCTTCCCTTGCACTGGGAACAATATCGGCAGAAATTAAGTCCAAGTTAGAAGCTCTCCTGCACTTGCTACAGCAGGATACCGCCCAATTGGTAGATGACTTAGACCCCGCAAAGGCAATTTTCAAAACGATCCGTGGCCAGGTCCCTACCGATGTTGAAGAAGTACTCTTCCCAGCAGCCCATTTAGAAAGCCGCCAACTGCAATATCAACGGGCTGCTCAACGCATTACCGATAGAGCAGCTCAAGCTCAACTCAAAGAAGAGATGCTACAACTGAAACAAATTGCCGATGAGAAGCACAAGGGCATCGGTAACTTGCAGACCTCGGGCGCTGAACTTAAGCAGAAAATCTTAGATTTATCGGCAAAGAAGATGGCTCTATTGGCTGAATTAAAAGAAGTCGAGGCAGCCTTAACTCATGCTCAACAAGAAGAAAGCCAGCTACCCAATGCCATCAAGGCCCTTCAGCAAGAAAGAGACATCCAGGCTCGCAAAGCTTTGGCCATGAAGAAAAAACTCAAGCCTGTGGAGGGTGCTGCCGATGAAGACATCAAAGAAATGGAGGAAGCCGACCAGATTCGCCTGCGTGCGATATTAGCTATCCAATCCTTGTTAAACTTGTAAATCTTGTTTATTGCATCGGCACTTTATGAGACATTGACACCCTTGCATAATTCTAGTCGATAGGACTGTTATCGGCACTTATACTTCTATGCATCCATCCAGATACTAGGGTAATATTTCTTTAAATATTTTTCCATTTAATGCTCTGGGAAACACAACCCCTTTGAGGGTTTCTAGAATATATGCGTTATTAGGAACAGACTGATTTATCCGATATGGACCTTCCCAATTAGGAGACCACTTTCCAAACTTTGAACTTTTAGTCCCAATCGGTAAAATCAATTTCCAGACCAGATCTCCATCGGCAAACTCCTTTACCTTCACCTTCTTGTCATACCATCTGGCTACTCCTTTCTTATTTTCTTTGATGCTAACTAAAGCCCTTAACCGATGACCCACCACATCTTCCAACTCATCCTTCATAAGAGTATCATAATCATCGGCTGTCAGCTGATTTTGAGAACGTATTCGCCTAGAGCCAATTTTAATTTCCCAAGGCAATACTGCATCGTGTCCATATACTAACTAATAAGGCGTTACTTTGGTTGCACCATGATATGACATCCGATATGACCACAAGGCTTCATTTAATACTGTATGCCACCTCCTAGGATTTTCTTCAATTTTGCGCTTAATGAGTTTGATGATCCCTTTGTTAGAAGCCTCAGCTTGACCATTAGCTTGAGCATAATATGGAGAAGAATTTAAAACTTTAATTCCCATACCTACAGCAAACTCATCAAATTCTCCCGATGTAAACATAGTACCCTGATCGGTAGTGATAGTCTGAGGAATACTAAATCGGTAAACAATATGCTCTTTCACAAAATCGATCATATTAGCCGATGTCACCTTCTTTAAAGGAATTGCCTCAACCCATTTTGTGAAATAATCGGTAGCAACCAGAATAAATTTATGTCCTTTGCTCGATGGCGGATAAATCTAACCGATGAGATCGATAGCCCATCCCCGGAACGGCCAAGGTTTGATTATAGGGTTCATAGTCGATGCAGGCGCTCTTTGAATATTACCAAACTTTTGACACCCCTGACACCCTTTAAAATATTTAAAACAATCTTCAAGAATAGTCAGCCAATAGTATCCATTTCTTTTGATCATCCACTTCATCTTGAAAGCCGATTGATGCGCCCCACACACTCCTTCATGAATTTCACCCATCAAGCTTTTCGATTCATCACTGCTAACACATCTAAGTAAAACTCCATCTATAGTTCGATAATATAATTCATTATCGAGGAGCACATACTTGGTAGCTTGGAATCTTATACGTCTTTCAACCTTTTTATATGTATCCTTTAAATAATCGACAATCTCCTTCCTCCAGTCATCGGTATCAACTGCCGATGTTAGCACTTCCTGAATAGGCTGATACCCTGAAGCATGCTAAGCTAGTCGATTAGCCTCCTCATTATGCAGTCGGGAAATGTGTTCAAGACAAAAATCTCTAAACCCTTTCAACAATTGCAAACATCTTTCATAATACGAAATTAAAACTTTACTTCGGCATTCATAAATCCCAGCCAATTGATTTATAACTAGCATAGAATCACCAAAGATTTCAACAGCATCGGCATGTATCTCCTTCAGCAATTCTAACCCTTTTATCAAGGCTTGGTATTTAGCCTGATTGTTTGTCGATGTAGCAACAATTGGCGATGAAAACTCATACTTCTTTCCTTGAGGTGAAATCAACACAATGCCGATACCTGCTCCTTCACCACATGTGGACCCATCGAAGAAAAGTGTCCAAGGAGCAACCTCCAGAGAGTCCACTACATTACAATGCTGAGTGACAAAATCAGCCATAACCTGCCCCTTAACTGCCTTAGTCGATTCGTAACGTAGTTCAAATTTTGATAATGCTAAAATCCATTTGCCGATTCTACCACTTAATATCAGCATCGACAGCATATACTTGACTACGTCATCTTTGCATATGACCATACATTCGGTAGATAACAAATAATGTCTTAATTTGACACAAGAAAAGTATAAGCACAGACATAATTTTTCGATGGCCGAATACCTTGTTTTAGCATCCACTAATCTTCTGTTCAAATAATAAATAACACGTTCTTTCCCTTCAAATTCTTGAATAAGAGCTGAACCGATAACGGTGTCATCAGTTGACAAATACAACCTGAAAGGTTTCCCATGTTGAGGTGGAACTAGCACCGGAGGATTTGTTAAATATCTCTTAATTTCATCTAGGGCTAACTGCTGCTCAGCTCCCCATAGAAATTCCTGATCGGCTTTCAATTTAAGTAATGGACTGAAAGCCTTGATCTTACCCGATAGATTAGATATGAATCTTCTGATGAAATTAATCTTACCAATCAAGGATTGCAATTCAGTTTTATTGGTAGGAGCAACCACCTTGTTAATTGCATCAATAGATTTCCTACTGATTTCGATGCCCTGCTGATGCACCATAAAACCCAAGAACTGACCTGCCGATACACCAAACGCACATTTACTAGGATTCATCTTCAATCTATGCCTCCTTGTACACTCCAATATCTTTCGTAGATCGGCTAGATGTTTTGTGATATCTCCAGACTTAATCACTACATCATCAATGTAGATCTCCACTAATGTGCCGATGTATTCATGAAAAATAAAGTTCATAGCTCTTTGATAAGTAGCACCGGCATTTTTCAAACCAAACATTATGACTATCCACTCAAACAGCCCTACATGACCTAGACATCTAAAAGCAGTCTTGGGAATATCTTCTTCAGCCATGAATATTTGATTGTAACCTGCATTACCATCCATGAAGCTGATAATTTGATGTCCGACTGCAGCATCAATCAATAAATCAGCAATCGGCATTGGATAGCCATCCATCGGTGTGGCTTTGTTGAGATTCCTGAAATCAATACAAACACGAAGTTTTCCATTTTTCTTATAAACAGGAACCACATTAGAGATCCACTCTGCATATCGACACTGTCGGATAAACTTTGCCTCAATTAATTTAGTTATTTCGGCCTTAATGTCAGGAAGTATATTAGGGTTGCATCGGTGCGCTGGTTGCTGATATGGCTGAAATCCGGATTTGATAGGTAACCAATGTTCAACTATCGATCGGTCTAATCCAGGCATCTCAGTATAATCCCAAGCAAAACAATCTTTATACTCTTTTAACAAATCAGTCATTTGCTGCTTACACTTGGAATCTAACTTAGCACTAATAAAAGTAGGTCTTGGCCTATCGCCATCACCAATATCTACTTCTACTAAATCATCTGCCGATGTGAACCCTTGACCTAATTTTCCATCATCGGCAAACCTATCCATTAAAATTCTTCTTCAGAACCGACTGCTTGGATCAGTGGAATTTCATAGTCAGCAACTCTAAGGAACTCTCTTTCCCAAACTTCTCCTGATATGCATTTAGTTCGCTCATAAGTATCTGATTCTGCCGATGCGATGATATAAGAAGAATCACCAAGAACAACCTCAATCTTATCCCCAATCCACTGTACGAGGCATTGATGCATTGTAGAAGGAATACAACAATTAGCATGAATCCAATCCCTCTCTAGAAGCAGATTATATGCACCCTTGCCATTAATAACAAAGAACGTCGTCAGCAAGGTTTTGCTACCGATGGTCAATTCAACGCATACTGCCCCTTTAGCCGGTGACACATTGCCTTCAAAATCCTTCAGCATTATATCGGTTTTGGTCAAGTCTTGATCTCCCGTACCAAGTTTCCGATACATCACATAAGGCATAATATTAATTGCAGCCCCTCCATCAATGAGTATCTTAGATACAGGCTGCCCATCAACTCTGTCTTTCACAAACAAAGCTTTAAGATGCTGTCTCTCGTTATCGGTAGGTTTCTCAAAAACAGCCATCATTGGATCTAGTGTCAACTGAGCTACTTGATCAGAGAGAACAACTTCTTCCTCATTATCAGATAGTGCCAAAAACTCCATCGGCAACATGAATACCATATTAACATCTGCCAATGAACCCTTATTTTTGTGTTTTACCTGCCATTGCTGATGACCAGATCTCTCATTGGAGTAATTTTCCTATCGGTATAAATCCTCCTGATGCTCACGTTGCATCCTCCTTCTCTGTGTCTTTGTTTGACCCTCCGGGCACCATCGAGGAAACTTGGTTTTCCAAACCGGCTGATAACAGGTCCTAGTTGATTCTACACGGCGTATATTGGGGTCCCTGTAAAATATTTCTTCATCGGGAACTCTTGCGTTTGCCATCTCCTCAAGCTCCTATTGATTCCTTGGAAAATATCCAGCGCGTTTACCTAGCCTCTCATGTACACTAAGTCTGCCCCCCAGCCGATCATGCACTGATGCACTGCTTCTGATCGGCTCATTGATAACTAAACCTTGACTGCCAGTTTGAAACCTCCTTTCTGATCGATTGACTCCATAATAACCATTGCACTCAGGGCAATTTTCAACAGTTGGCAATTTAATACCTTCTTCCCAGCAATGGATGAAAAATGGGCACCTCCAATGATCTTTATGCCGATGCTATTCTTCCCGACGTCTCTCTTCTTGCTGTTGTCGATATCGGTCATTTCGCTGACGCCAACTCTCCTGCTGCCTTCGATGAGTAATCACAATGCCAGGTCGAGGAGAATTTTTGGAACTACTGCTTTCTCCCAGCAAACCCTTACTTTTTGCATCATCGGTAGTTATCCGATGTTGGGGATCTACTGATGCGTTTTTCTCAGCAGCCTCTAACGTCAACACCTTGGTCTTCCCTTTGGTCTCCAACATATTTGCTGGAAAAGGGTGTTGATCAATTTTCATCGGCTTCTGGGCCTTGGAAGTACCAAACTTAATTCTCCTAGATTCAATAGCCGATTGTAACTGTTGCCTGAACACCTTGCACTTATTTGTACTATGTGAAGTTGCATTGTGCCATTTGTAGTACAAGATCTTCTTCAACTCTTCTGCCGATGGGATCACATGATTAGGTGACAGCTTAATTTGGCCCTCTTGAAGCAGAAGATCAAATATCTTGTCGGCCTTGGTGATATCAAAGGTAAACTTTTCTGGCTCTTTTTGACCAAAGGGACAAGATATCGGCTTTTTATTCTTAACCCACTCAGCTAAGTCGATAACTGGTTCTTCATCAGAATCAGAATCTCCTACTTCTTCAACAAATGATACTTTTTTACTCCAATTCTTTTTAGGTTCAAAAACCCTAGTATCTTGATCAGAGATCCTTTGCACGAGATGACTGAGATTTTCAAACTCTTGAGAAGCATATCTGTCTTTGAGATGTGGCAATAACCCTTGGAAAGCCAAATCGGCAAGCTGCCGATCATCCAGCACCATACTGTAGCACTTATTTTTTACATCTCGTAGCCTTTGCACAAAGCTCTCTACCGATTCGTCATTATGCTGTCTCAATTTTACTAAATCGGTAAGCTTCTTTTCATGGATTCCAGCAAAGAAATACTTATGAAATTGTTTTTCTAGATCGACCCAAGTAATAATAGAATTTGGTGGTAATGAAATGAACCATGTAAATGCCGATCCAGACAAAGATGATGAAAATAATCAAACTCTTAATTCATCTCTACTGGCTGCCTCTCCACATTGAATAATGAAGCGATTGACGTGTTCCATTGTTGATGTATCATCTTGCCCAGAGAATTTAGTGAAATCTGGTACCTTGTACCGATTTGGGAGAGGAATTAAATCATATGCAGGAGGGTATGGAGTCTGATAAGAATAAGTATTGACCTTGGGCTTTATCCCAAACTGATCCTTCATAATTTCTGCTATCTTATCGGCCCAAAAAGCATCAGCTTCCTGCTGATGAACTGGCTGAATTTCTACGGGAGGTGCCTGCTGATATCCCTCCACATATCTTTGTGGCCCACGATCTCCAGCAATCGGCATATTCGCCGTTACTTGTGGTCCATTAACCTGTTGGAAAGGATTCATCGGTTGAGCTGTCGATGCTTGATTCTGGAAACCAGCTTGCATATGACCTTGTTGAATCCCTACAACCTGCTGATTTTGCTGAACTGTATGTTAAATAGGTAACTGTCCTGACCAACAATTATTAGAACTCATCGGTACAAAACTTACCGATGGCTAGTAATTTGCTGACATTGTTGGATAATTATAACCAGCTTGAGGCATGAACTGAACCCCAGCTTGACTCATAGCAGGGGCTTTCTGCTGCATCGGCAGTAAGCTTGCCGATGGACTTGAATTGGGTGTTTGAACCAAAGGCATCTGGAAACCTCCTGGAGTTGGTTGCACCGTAGTTGCTATGGCATATTGAGGCACTTGAGCCATCGACGAAACAGCCGATGGTATAGGAGCTTTTCCTACTGCATCAAACACTTGAGGCAACCCAGGATTGAAAGCAGATGACTCTAGAGGCATACCATATCCCCACCAATTAGTAGGAATCTGGCTATTCTGAGACATAGGGCCTGACATAGCTGATGCCGATAGATCTGTATTAAGCTGAATTCATCCTAGTAGTACCGGATTTGATCGTATCGGTGTAGATTGAATATTAGGTAAGCCTGCCAATACTGGAGGGGAAGTAACTTCTGTACCCACAACGGCCGAGGGAGCTAATGGAGTATTGACAGATGCCGGCTCTGGCTAGTGATAGGCAGGCCCAACGTAATGCGGTGCCGCTTGTCCTTCTTTGAGAGTTCGAACCACAGTATTATGAACAGTATTGGACAGCACATTGGAATGATTAATCAAAGCATGATTTACTGCAGAATTAACCATCTCTTGAAGTTTACCAGGATTGGAGTCAAAGGTAACCTGCCGAGGCAACGGCAAATCTTGCTTCTGGATGACTTGTCCACTCTTGTTTAGGTTAAACGATTTCAGACAAAGCTGCTTGTATTCTTCTATAGCCTTTTCCATAGCTTGCCTCTGCTCTTCCTTAAGATCTTCTTCTGATACCGCAATAATGTTCTCTGAATTAATCTCAGAATTAAACATATTGATCGGATTGATTGGTCCCACCGGGCGTGCCAAAAGATGTGTTGATGCAAAAGTGGACCTGCAAACACAAAGGGCTAATACCCAAATCGATATCCAAAGCGTGCCAGTCGATTTGACCTGTTAATCGACAAGGATGAAGATACGAGCACTTTGGTCCTGACAACAGCGATACGCCCAAAAGTCACGGCCAAGAGGTACTCACGCGGAACTCGAGAATCACCGAAGGTCACACTGAAGCTATGCAACTCGCTGAATCAATGAGAACTCATAAAAAGGAAAAATATGCAAATTGACGAAGTCGCCGAAAAGTAAGTAGATGCAAATAGGAGTAAAAATTGGTTTTGATATTGATTGATATATCTTTTTACATTGCCCCTCACTCTATATTTATACCCTGATCTAAAGAGACATAACCAAACACAACTAGGACACCAAGCCCATACGTGACTCTTACATGAATCATACTCTAACAAATATAGAAAAGGAAATCAACTCCTATCTATTTCTCTGTCCGCCTTAATTACGATGGAAATCTCACCGTCCTCCTTTCCATCGGCATACTCCCTGCCTCATTGGTAGTAATCTTCAAGCCTTCCTTCATCGGCATCGACAATAACATCTCCAACCTTATCGGCAACACCCGAGTCTAAATCGACCTTTCCATCGATCACCACTATTCATCGGCAACCATCTTTACAAGCTAATTTTCATCGGCTGTTAGCGTACACAATAACTTTCCTCTGCCAATTAGCCCACTCTGATCATTTTGACACGTGCAAAAAACGGTGTCAACAGACCAGTTAGTTGGCGGTGAAGTCGATCCGATAGGTGGTTCGACCACCCGGACGATGATCTTCTTGTCCAGTCCTTGAGCTTAAGCTCGTTGAACGAACCATGCCCCTGCGAAACAAATGTGTAGAATGGGTAGTACATGATGTAAAAATAAAATATATGAACTCCGGAGAAGAATCAGCAATGGTGATGAAATAGCGTATGCAACTCGGTAATCAGTTGGTGTGAACACTTAGTGTCATTTTGAAGATGTGTTTATATTTAATATAAACCATCCAACCAGTTAGTGTGTAGTTGAGTCTTCAGCCCTAGCTAGTATGTTAACCATAACATGGAGCGCGGAGCCCGTGTGCATGTAGGAAGAGCAGGGCGTCGCTAAGGAGCTGCTGCCTACCACTTCTAACGCAGAGGGCAGGCGCTCGTGCATGTGTAGGAAGAAGCCCGAGACAGGACCATCTCTGGGAACATCCGAGCATCAACATGAGTATTCGGGGATTTGCTTTAGGCTTAGCTATATGTCATCTTTAAGATGGTATACATGAAAGAAAATCGTTCGGGGGAACAAACATGGGGAAAATAGCTCGGAGAAACGTCATGGAGATATATGAAGGTTGGAGAATATTTAGAAAAATATTAAAACATGACTTAGCTTTAGATAGAACATCTAATCAGCGGTGTATGGCATTATCTGGTCGGCGTTGACGAAATTGCCCAGTCCTCGAGCTTCCGGCCTATCGTCATGACGACGGTCGTGGTTGTCACAGCGTCGTTCTTTACGACGATCATCGTTGCAACACGGCAAGCGGTCAGAATGAGTAGTCTGGGCAACGTCATCCTTATGCCGTCGAGAGATCGTTCACATGTTGGTTACCGCAGCCGAGCAGTTAGAACTGCTCTTCGGTAGACTCTTGATCGACCCTCGTATGGTACCGTTTCCGATTAGCGCGCTTGCAAGCCACGTTGATATACACCTCTTTTTCTTGCTTGCGTGGTGCTGCTCCGTGAAGCTGCTGCCGAAAGTATCGCTCCATGGACTTGCTTGCATGCCATTGGCTTGCATGACTCCACGGCCTCCTTGCTAGCCTCCAGGTGAACTCGTCGTCTAATTCTTGTCTGCCGCAAGGTGCGCCGTCGGGATGGAATCGTGTTGCGGTGCCGCTTAATGTGCGTGATGATACTTGGTTCTGTAATGATTCGTTCGTCGTTGAAAAGGAAAACCACCCATATGGCAGGGGTGCCGTATCTGATTCATGCCCATAATAGACAGGGAGACAAGTAGACATAGCCCGAAATACAATATATAAAAATATGTATTTTGCTAAATACACTACACCATGATCCACTTTTCCCTACAATCATGTGTTGGTAAATCAAGGGTTTTCCCAACAAGTAATGTGTTGGCAATTCTTTACCTTTTTAGCGTCACTTAAAGTGTCGGCAATAGTAATATAAGGCTACAACTTATATGTCGGCGTTTCTCCTTCCAACACATAAAGTGTCGGCGAAAGTTTTTAGACCAAAAAAGTGTCGTCCTAGCCTACCTAAACCACTATCGTAGTGTCGGCTAAGGGGTACGCGTTGTGGGCGGGAGACCGCGCGCCAAAACAGTACTATGCGCGGGAGCTAAAAGGCTAAACATTTTTTTATCGAGAAAACGCTAAGTTGAGGCCACTTTTCTACCAACCCTCCGTACGTCTCTTGCTCCCTTCCCCTTTCCACTCACGTAGGCACCGCGCGCCACCATAGCTTCGCCGCTGGGCGCCGCCAGGAGCCGCTGCCAGAGGCTAGTACCCGGCACCCCTAATGCCCAAATCGCCGCCTCCCAATCCCACCGGCGCCGAAGTCATCCTTGGCCGGAGCCCCATAGCCTACAGCAGTAGGCCCCCGCCGCCGAATCCAACGGATGGCGCCGCCCCAGCCCACCATCACCCTAGCCCACCGCTGGCTAGCAAGAGCGGTGCCGCCGCTGCATCCCCATTCCCCTCCGCATCCAAGTGCATCATCTCCGCATCCCCTTCCTCTCATCCCCATTCCCCTGCGTGCTAGGGTTTCGGCATAGCTTACTTTTTTGTATTTTTTTTCTTGGTTGCAGAATGGAGTAGACAAAGGTGAGAAAGGTTACAAAGATTCAAGGTTTGGGTTGCTTCTCTTGCCCACCATCTCTTCCCCTCTTTGGAGAATCAATTTAGATGTGATGTTTACTGCCTTAGTTGATTTTGCAGAGGAACCAGTAGGATTCAAGATCTTGTACACAATACAATCAAGATCTTCTACTATCATTGCTTGATTGGTATGCTTTCCTTTTCTTATGAACTTTGTCTCTGCATTTGGCTTAGAATTGCATGTTGTGTGTGATCTGTGATGTGATGATTTGGTTTCTTAAAACTGGACTAAATTTCCCCTATAGTTCTTATTGATGGCTTGTGGTGAGATAATTTTTTAGCATCAAGTGTGGTGAAATTGATTTAATTTGGACAATTGTTTAGCATTCCGGTGGTGCCTGGTAGCTAGTACAAAAATCACTAAAGGATAACCTAACCAAAATAGGTTTATAGTGTTCAAAATAGTCTGAGTGCTGACACTGACAAATAGTTTGGCACAGAAATAGTTAACAAGGTAACACACTGCTATATGTTGTAGAAACAAATTGTAGAAAACAGTATCAGCACACTGAAAGCGCTGGTCCCTGGTACGACACTCTAACCAAATCATATTTTACATGTAAGCACATGGTATGCAAAAACCATTCACTTACCTCCTTGAATATACCGTCTTCGGTCTTATCCCAAAAGGCCGCCTCCCACTGAGCAAAATGTATGTTATAACTCTACTCCAAATATCTGACTACCGTCGTTTTAGTACTTCTGGTGCGACATAGTAAGGCACTTCCAAAAATGTCATGGAACTTCTTCCCTAAAAGCATGCATTAGAAAACAAAATGGTCAGCTAAACTGCAGACTTGCCCTATTAGGTTCCAAACAGATTCAGATGACCCCAAGTAGCTACCTGACTTCTGCAATATGCATGTAGCACCCAAATGGAACACATGACAGCATATGAGACAGTTTGGTTCTGTAATGGTCCTTTACCAGCTAGAGTACAGTTGGGATCACCTGACCGAGTGGGAATAGCTTCTAGTTGATCTTGCTCTTGTATCTAATCCCACATTTATCTTGTGTTTGACTTCTTGATTTGCTCTATGAGTAGTGGCATGTGTCATTTTGTTTTGTGGGTGCCATTCGATTAGGTGCTACGCGGGTATAGTCAGGTGTCTGCTTTATTTCTTTGGTTGAACACAGTTACATGCTCGGGATATGTAATCTGCTCATCGTTACACATATTGCTTCTCGTAATGCTACTATGTGTTCCATTTAGGTAGTATATTTTTCTCCCATGAAAGTTTCATTAGGTCATAGTATTTATTTAAAGATGTATGATACAGTACTATGTTTTGTGTTGTCCGGTCATAGTCAGGTATCTGTCTTATACAATCTTGTGGTTGATACAGTTACATGACTGGTACACAGATGTCACTCATCGTTACTCATGTTGCCTTCACTTGCTGTCATGTGTTACATCTGAGTGCTACATCCATTTAAGAGTGCTCTATATTGCTCTTGTATAATTTTGTCCACTATAGGTTAGAAATACCATGTGACCCAATAATATGGCTGCAATGTATTGTCCGGACTACATACATATTATATTCGATTCTAAAGCATGTGTGAATTTGCGAATGATTTAGCTGGGACGAACAAGTATGCAGTATTCAAGCATTTCCTTTGTGTAAATATGAAATAGTTTTTGCTTATTGATGATTGCATCTAGGAAGGAAGATGGCAAACTGGTAGTGGGTTATTGTTCATATTTTTACTCCACTTATTAGCTAGGGAACTTAACATTTGAAGTCCAAACCCATGAAATGTGTATGTCTATTGCAGTGTTTTAAATTGCGGGCTAAAGCATTTAGCGGCGCCTTCTGAAAAAAAACACTAAGCATGCTATAGCGGCTGCTATAGAAGCGCTAAGGCATATAGAAGCGCTAAGCAAATTATTGCCAAAAGAAGTAAGGGATTTTCAGCAGGAAGCAATAAGGAGTCACATAGTAGATAGTAGTGACAATACACATAACACATAGGTGAGTAGGTGACACCCAGCCACTCACATAGTCACACAGTACATAAGAATTTATCAAGCTAAAGCTTAAACAATAAGTAGTTTAAGACTTGTCCAGCCATCTAGGACATAAGCAAATAGTCGAATAGCCAACCAAATTAGTGTAGAATAGCTAGCGGAAGACATAAGTGTCTACTGCCACATGGCCACATCACATTGGGCAGCATAAATAATGATTAATCACTTAATAATTGTAATCTAAAGATCTGAACAAAGTCATAGAAGATGATGCAGATGGTGAATGCATGTCAAAATGGTGATTCTCATCTTCTGACTTCGCACTATGGCCAAGTTAGACTTTCCCCTGAAGGCCTGAAGTTTTCACTTGACTGTCCTGGTGATCTCAACCCTTCATTTGCTTTCGTGCCTTTTCTGTGGCTGGTGTATGCATTTTGCATGGGCGTCTTCACCTTTCCAGGAGTTGAGGTGCATGATCCCAACAATATGGCGAGATCCACTTTGGTCCCTTAACTCTTTTTTGCCTTTTGAACTAGAAGGGTCATGCTTTAGTTAAAAGGCTTTGCATGTGTGGATGTTCTAGTTCTAGGCATATATGGATTCTTTTTCATCTCTTGCTAATTTTACTGTAGTTCAGCTTGTAATGATCGTTCTTTCTTTTTTGAATATGTACTCATCATCTTTAGTCTACTATTTGCTATTAGTGATATTTGTTACAATACAAGAGCATATATAATAGTTTAGTTCAGATTTGCCCATCACTAGTACCTGGGCAGTGCCCTTGTAGTAGTAGCTCATCTGAGGCAAGTATGCCAGGAAAACAGAGCTTATGGAGTAGAAAACATAGCAATATAAATGTGTCAATTCAAGGTTCTCTTAGCTGTTGTAATATAAATGTGTCAATTCAAGGTGCCATCTACACATAGCAATATAAATGTGTCCCATAATTTTGGAATTTTGCATACTATGTATTTCATATTAGGAGTTAATGTACAGAGCACATTGTAGTGATATTTCACATTTTTTCATGTTAGGTACTATGTGGTGTTGCAAGTATTTTGGATTGGCAAGCTTTTGAGGTTCGATCAAAGAGCTGTTACATGTTCTGTAAAAGTGGAAGCAACCATATGTGCACGAAGCTGGTGTCAAGTATTTTGGAGTGGCAGCAACCATGGAGTGGCAGCAACCATATTTTGGAGTGGCAGCAAGGAGTGGCAACAACCATATTTTGGAGTGGCAGCAACCATGGAGCTTTAGTCATAACCAATTAATACAAGACTTATACTATGTCTATACATGTATGTAACTGACTAATCTATATCTTGGACTTATATGGCTCTATGTACTTGACCTGCTATATATATATATATATATATATATATATCAAGTTGGTGTATGTATGGAAGATCTAATATATTATTTATACAAAAATCAAGTGAATTTGTTCAATGTGATGCCTTCTATATGAGCAAAAGTGGATTTGTCAAATTATTTTAATTATAATTATATCTATGCAGTTTTGTCTTTTTTTGTAGGGTATGGTTTGTAAAATACCTTGGAAATGGTTTGGCCAACATACAAACTATCGGCAAAGGCCTTAACTGTCGGCGTAGGTCTTAACTGTCGACAAAGGATCAACTGTCGGCAAAGGTTTCAACTGTCGGCGTAGGTAGAGCATTTGCCTACACATAAAGTGTCGGCGATTCTATTAACTGTCGGCAAAAGTTTCGCCGACGGCTTCTAGCGCGACTATTTCTAAACTGTCGGCAAAACTTTTCGCGGGAGGTTATCTGTCGGCAAAGGTGCCCTTTGCCTCCAATAAAAAGTGTCGGCAAAAGTATGTTGTGTTATAGTGATAGAAAATCTTGACTTAGCTTATTTAATTGGAGTGGTCATCTGATCTTGGAGACGTAGGCGATCAGCAAAGGAAATTTTCTTGTACGCACATGCATCCGTGATACATACATGCATATACACGCCCATGCAAGATTGATACATTGATTGCTTTCATTTTGCTGGTCACGACTCGCTTTGTTCTAGGTTGCATGATCCTATAGATCGGATCTAGGCCTCACTGGTAAGGTGCCGGATGCTCTTGTTACGATGATGCCCCGCCGCTTTTGCTTCGCACGTCTGGTGCTGTCGATCCTCGAGGCTACCGCCAGGCTCCGTGAATTGTCGGTGGTGGCTTGCTGCAACGCGCGGATGTGTGGGAGCGCTGAGATCGTGGCTCGACTCCGTGCCCCGTGATGTGCTGCGAGTTGCCCTAGCCAGCCGTCGAAGCATGCCGCCGCGGGAGTCGAATCACTGTGACGCTGTTGACAAAGAAAATTCCCATCAGGAATCAGTACACAAACCTCCTATCTGCCACGCCGCTATCGACGAAATAATATTCATCTACAACTGATCGCCGAGCTGCATATATTATTTCATCACTGCTGATTTTCCTCTAGGTTTTATATATTTTATTTTTACAGCATGAATTACTAGTTCTACATATTTTTATTTCAGGGGTCTGGTTCAGTCAATGAGCTTATGCTCGGGGACTGGATCCATCAAGATGGACAAGAGGATCATCGTCTGGGTGGTCATCCCACCTGGCACTTGGACTTCACCACCGACCAATTGGTCGGACTGTTCGGCTCATGGATTTCATCGCCGCTCAGTTGGTCGGACTGTTCGACGTTCACGTCTGCTCAGGCATTCACTTCACCGTCGACAGTTGGTTGGACTGCTTGGCGCTCATCACCAACCCATTGGTCATATTGCTCGTCGCTTTGGCTTCATCGACAGCTACGCTGAGTACTTGCCAGCTATGCTGGGGACTCTGCGGCACTTGGATTCTTCGTGCAAGAGCCGCCAGCTAAGCTGGGGACTCCCTTGGCATTTGGATTTTGCTACGTCTCATCGCTGTGCTTTCAAGCTGCTCCATCCTGTTTAGATCAGGGTGCTGATCTTGGGCAGCATGATCTGGGTCTTGATAAGTACATGACATATGACTTTGACAGACTTTCATTAAAATTCTTTGATCCTGCTATAAGATTTATTTTTTTCATCTTCTAGCATGCTCATGGACTAAGTGACTGCACTTCACCTAGCGGTGAATGCAGTGCTTTTTCTGATTTACCCTCCTTAATTGACTAAGGAGTCCAAGTGGCTATACTTCATGTGGGGGTATTAACCCCTATACCCTTACGGCTAAGCTTGGGCCGGCCCAGATCGATGGGTTCAGTCCATCCGAAAGACGACGTGCGGCCCAGCCAACCTGGTTGGAGTCCCACGCAAAGAGTCAAGGCGGATTTGGCGATCAAGCATGATCCTGGTCGGTTAGAATAGGAATCCTTGTCCGGCCACATATGGCAATTGTAACTGACTAGGATTAGTTTCCAGATCTGTAACCCTGCCCCCCGGACTATATAAGGCGGGCAGGGGATCCCTCTAAAAAACATCTCTCATTAACATACAGCAATACCAATCGGACGCAGGACGTAGGTATTACGCCTTCTTGGCGGCCGAACCTAGATAAAACCTCGTGTCTGTCTTGCGTCATCATCTTATTTGTGACTTACGCATCTGTCTGCCGACAATCTACTACCTTGGGCATACCCCTAGGTAGACTGTCGACCGTATTTCGTCGATAGTGGCGCGCTAGGTAGGGGGTGTGCGTATTGCTCTCCAAGCAAACAAGACGGCCATCACCTCCGGCTCCATGGCTACGCCCAACGACCTCATGTTCACCGTCGGCCAGACCACCTGGACCACCGGCTCCAACGACGCCATCACCATGACCACGGGGGAGGCATGGATTCAGTCTGCGCTAACCACTACTTCACTTGCGTCGGCTACGGCTCCGACCACTACGGATACGGCTCCGACCAATACGGATATGGCTCCGACCACTATGGCTATGGCTCCAACCATGATGGCTACGGCTCCGACCGCAGTACATCTGGCTCTGACCATGCCTACATCACCTTCAGCCACGCCGACGACCCATCATCCACTTCCCCGCTACAAAGGGAAGCAGATCGACAACACCGACCTGCTCGACTCCATCGATCGGGTCGGCACCAAACTCGCTGAAACCCTAGCTCTGGTAAGTATGATTCAAAGTCAACCTAATGAGCAGGTAACCGCTCCCCACAACAGATCTATCCGACCAGCTCGGACCAGTCGTCCTACGCGACTTAGAACAGATCTCGTGGTCATATCTACTCCTGAGGGGCGCTCTGCTCATCGCTAGCCGACCTTCGCAATAGGTCTCCGACTCTCCGAGTATGAAGCCTCGATGGAGAACCACTAGGTCCAACCCTACGGCCTGCGAAACGCTGCTTCCAGCTACGCGTACAACCTACAACGTCGCCCAGATCTATGTTTTATGCGCTGACCTCGGTAGAAGCCACGCAACTTCGTCAACATGGTCCAGATTGAAGATCATCGAGAAGGATCCATCCACACGATCCAAGAGGATGACTCCAGCTTCTCGTCTGGCACCGCATCTGATGCCTCCGTCCACACCAAGCTCCAGCATCACGAGGATGAAGGCGTCGAGTATGATCTGAATATCTCGGATCATGCCCCGGGATTCCCGCAATTCCCGTCTTTCCCGCCAAGGCGAGGGGGTTTGATCAACGTAGTCAGCAATGATGAACCACCGGCAGTTGGTGAAATAGAACAAGAAAGGACTGCACGCGAAGCACGCAACATTGACCGGTTTAATTGCTGGCAAATTGAAGCCGAAGCAGACCAGGAGGCATGGCGCATAAGGGTCCAGCCACGTGACCTCAATGACGCTTTCGATAGGGTGGGAGACAAACAAGTCTTTAGGACTCCAAGTGCTAACGTAGCCGCCGCCATGGCGACAATGCAACGGCTACCGAACACCCCGGAAACCCAAGCAGTTCGCGACGAAATACAAGCCTATCTGACGGCTGCTATGGCCCAGACCACGGAGATTGCAAACCAAGCTCGGGCTCCATCCATGTCAGTCGAGTCAAGCCACAGCCGCCAGCACCCAAGTCGTTCACAGCCACTCAACCAATGTGGCTCGTGCAACAACGATGGCCATGATGGTGGCCAGAATGACAACCGTCGTCGAGACAATGACCGTCGGGACAACCGCGACAATCGCCGCGATAACCACGGTCACAGAGCTAATCTAGATGGCAATCGGGATCGCTGCGATGGCAATAACGATCTCCGCCATTACCTCGATGGATGGGATCTGCGCGATTGCATCAACCAAAGAGCCGACGATCGAGCATCCTACGAAAGCCACCATCGTATGGAGTATGACACCACCCATGGTCCACCGGGTCTGAAGCAGTTTACTCCGCACCTTCGCCAAGTCATATGGCCCAAGAATTTCAAGCTTGAGAAACTTCAGAAATACAACGGCAAGGAAAACCCCGAATTATGGGTCATGCTCTACGAAACTGTATGCCGATCAGCCATGGCTGACGAGCACGTCATGTCTAACTACTTCCCAGTCGCTATTGGTCATGCAGGTCACCAATGGCTGGTTAGCTTGCTGGCGAACTATTTTGATTCTTGGCAGGAGCTCAAGCAGGCCTTCATCGACAATTTCATCGCTACTTGTGAACAACCCGGCAACAAGTATGATCTGCAACGGATCTGAGATTGGAAAGACGAACCACTGCGCGAGTATGTTCGGCGTTTCTTAGAGATGCGCATCAAGGTCCCATCAATCTCCGACAACGAGGCAATCAAGGCTTTCATCACTGGTCTCCGCTTCCACGACGCCCTAAGAGACAAGCTCCTCCGAAAGAGACCCGAATCAGTCACAGCGCTCTTGGCCACCGCTAAGAAATATGCGGACGCCGACGATGCTAAAAAGATAATTGTTGAAGAAGCAGCAAGGGTTCCACGCTCCGACCACCCTCCACACCACGACGATTACCGCGGTAGTCATGGTCGGAACAACAATTTTGACCACCGTAACCGGTGCAATGACTCCCGCGACCAACGTAATCAGCGGCGCAACCGCCGTGATGATTATAGGAGCAAGCGTGCTCGGGAAGACGACGGAGAGGTCAATACCGTTAAAAAGGGGGGCGGATGTCATAACTACGAAGACGACTACGCCAAAGCATTGAAGGGGCCCTGCCAGCTCCATCCTAAGTCGAACCATACCATGGAGAATTGCCACATCCTCAAGACTATCTACACGCATCAACAGGCTTTGGATACATCCGACAAGCCTAACGACGCAGGGGAACAGCGCAATGAGGATAATGACAACGACGATGCAGACCCTCGTCACAAATACGTTAAGCCAACCGATCGCGTGCACACCATCATCGGCGGCAAGGTGTCCATTGAGACCAAATGAGAATGCAAGCTGCTCGCCCGTGCTTGCTTGAACGTGGCAAACACCGACAACCTTCTCACCGATCCGCGGCTCCCACCGTGGTCTCACCATGAAATCTACTTCAGCAGGAAGGACCAATGGGCCGCCATACCTGAGCCAGGGCATTTTCCCCTGGTCCTCGACCCTTGTATCAACAAGGTTCAGTTCGATAGGGTACTGATCGATGGCGGCAGCTCCATTGATATACTGTTCAAGAACAGTCTGCCCGCCCTAAAAATAGCCCAGGCGGACTTGAAGCCATACAAGGCACAGTTCTAGGGCGTTCTCCCCGGACAGAGCTCTACACCTCTCGGGCAGATCACGCTACCTATGCAATTTGGGACTTCGGACCACTTCCGCACCGACTACGTCAACTTCATGGTCGCTGACTTCGACGGCACCTACCATGCTATTCTTGGTCGACCGTCGCTCACCAAGTTCATGGCCATACCTCATTACAGGTATCTGGTGCTCAAGATGCCTACTGAGAAGGGAGTTCTAACCCTCAGGGGCAACGTATACGTAGCTTATACCTGCGAGGACGACAACTTCAAAATAGCAGAGGCCCACGACCTCTCTATTCGCATGGCCAAGACCGTGCTCGACGCTAAGAAGACCTCAGCCGACCACCTGAAGATCCCAGACCTCGAGACTCCACGCAAGAACATCAAGTCAAAGGAGCATAAGGTGATCCAGCTGGTCGATGGCGACTCCAGCAAAACGGCCCTTATCGGGGCCAACCTGGATCCCAAATAGGAAGACGCGCTCGTCAGGTTCTTAAGGAGCAACGTGGATGTGTTCGCATGGAAACCTGCCGACATGCCCGGTGTACCTCGGAACTTGATCGAGCACTCCTTAAATGTCAATAGCAAGGCCAAACCAATCAAGCAGAAGCTAGGACGGTTCGCTCATGACAAAAAGGAGGCGATTAGGGTAGAAGTCACACAGCTTTTGGCAGTCGGATTTATTAAAGAAGTGTATCATCCGGAGTGGTTAGCCAACCCGGTTCTTATACGCAAAAAGAATAATGAATGGAGAATGTGCGTTGATTATACTGATCTCAACAAACACTGCCCTAAGGACCCCTTCGGCTTACCTCACATAGACGAGGTCGTAGATTCAACCGCCGGTTGCGAGCTACTTTCCTTTCTCGATTGCTACTCTGGTTATCACCAGATCGCTCTCAAAAAGGATGATCAGATCAAGACGTCTTTCATCACGCCTTTCGGCACCTACTGCTACATGACTATGTCGTTCGGGCTCAAGAACGCTAGGGCTACATACCAACGCGCCATTCAGGCCTGCCTCGCAGACGAGATAAAAGATGACCTAGTAGAGGCCTATGTGGATGATGTAGTTGTCAAAACCAAGGAAGCACATACCCTTGTTGACAACCTAAAACGTACCTTTGCGGCCCTCAATACATTCCAATGGAAGTTAAACCCAAAGAAGTGCATCTTTGGTGTTCCTTTTGGCATATTGCTAGGCAACGTCGTCAGTTATGACGGCATATGCCCTAATCCGGAGAAAGTCAAAGCTGTCTTAGACATGAAGCCCCCCAAGAAGGTGAAGGATGTCCAGAAGCTTACCGGATGCATGGCCGCCCTAAGCCGTTTCATATCAAGATTAGGAGAAAAAGGGCTACCGTTTTTCAAACTGCTCAAAGCATCTGAGAAGTTTGAGTGGTCGGAAGAAGTAGATGATGCCTTCACGCAGCTAAAACATTACCTTACATCACCTCCAGTCCTCACTGCTCCTAGAGAAGATGAAACCCTCCTACTTTACATTGTAGCAACCAATCGGGTGGTCTCCACTACCATGGTGGTTGAGCGCGACGAGCTGGGCCACGCCTATAAGGTACAGCGGCCAATTTATTTCGTCAGTGAGGTACTCAACGAATCTAAGACCAGGTACCCACAGATTCAGAAACTGCTCTACGCCATACTGATAACATCCCGAAAGTTGAGACATTACTTCGACGGATATCGTGTGGTGGTCATGACCGAGTACCCTTTGGGGGACATCATTCGCAATAAGGATGCGAACGGGCGCATCATCAAATGGGCAATGGAGCTATGCCCCTTCTCCTTGGAATTTGCAAGCCGTACTACAACCAAGTCTTAGGCACTCTCAAGCAGGGGTTCTTTTCGTGTCACCATCCAAGGAGCAGCTCCGGTATGTGCTCAGGATTTATTTCCCAGCATCTAATAACGCCGCCGAGTATGAAGCATGCCTCCATGGTTTACACATTGCGGTTGAGCTTGGTGTTAAACGTCTCTATGTCTACGGAGACTCGGCTTTGGTCATCAACCAACTCAACAAGGACTAGGACATGACCAGCGAAAAGATGGACGCATACTGCAAATCGATAAGAAAGCTGGAAGGCAGGTTCTATGGCATCGAGTACATACACGTGGTCCAGGACAAGAACCAAGCAGCGGACGTGCTGTCAAAGTTAGGATCATCCCGAGCCAAAATCCCACATGGTGTATTCGTCCAAGACCTGCTCACGCCTTCCATCAAAGAGGAAGATTCCATGGTCGACAAAGCTCCAGACCAGCAATTGGTGGCTATGGTTCCGGCGCCGAGCACAACTGAGCCGCCTCCAACCACTCATGAGCCAGACTGGAGAGTACCTTTCATCAAGTACTTAATAGATGGCAGCGGTTATACTGATCGGACAGAAAACGAGCGCCTGATGCGTCGCAGTAAGCAGTATCTGCTCATCGATGGCAAGTTATGGCGCAAAAACGCAAAGGAAGAAATCCTGATGAAGTGTATAACCCATGAAGAAGGCGAACATCTCCTGGACCAAATCCACTCTGGTTCCTGCGGCAACCACGTGGCCTCAAGAACACTGGTCAGTAAGGCTTTCCGAGTAGGGTTTTATTGGCCGTCAGCAGTAGCCAACGCAGAGGAGCTAGTCCGCCACTATGAGGGTTGTCAGTTCTTCACCAAAAGAATCCACGTACTAGCACACGAGATCCAGATGATACCAGCCTCTTGGCCCTTCACATGCTGGGGACTGGATATGATCGGGCCCTTCAAACCGGCTCCTAGGAAATTTACATGTGTCTTTGTGCTGATTGACAAATTTTCTAAGTGGATAGAATACATGCCTTTGGTACAGGCATCTTCAGAAAAGGCTGTCATGTTCCTCAACCAGGTCATCCACCATTTTGGCATACCCAACAGCATAATCACTGATCTGGGTACTCAGTTCACTGGGAACGCTTTTTGGGACTTCTACGATGAAAGCAGCATAGTAGTAAAATACGTCTCGGTGGCGCACCCTAGAGCTAATGGACAAGTCGAACGGGCAAATGGCATGATCTTGGACGCATTGAAGAAGAGGATGTATAGAGAAAACGACAAAGCCCCCAAAAGATGGCTCAAGGAGTTACCAGCCGTGGTCTGGGGCCTCCGAACTCAGCCTAGTCGTAACACCGGCGTCTCACCATACTTTATGGTTTACGGCGCTGAGGTAGTCCTCCCACCAGATATAGCTTTCAGACCAGCAAGGGTAGAGAACTTCGACGAGGGCAAGGTCAATGAAGTACGGGAGCTAGTAGTAAACAGCGCAGAAGAGAAAAGGCTTGATTCTTGTGTACGTACGGCCAAATACCTTGCTGTTTTGCGCAGGTACTACAACAAAAATGTTAAAGAGCGGTTCTTCATGGTCGGGGATTTGGTCCTGAAGTGGAAGACAAACCAGGCTGGTGTCCACAAACTTGCAACCCCATGGGAGGGACCCTTCATGATCAAGGAAGTCACACGACCAACGTCTTACATGTTAGCTCGCCTGGACGGTACGGACGTACCAAACTCGTGGCACATCGACAAGCTTAGACGTTTCTATGCTTAACTACTAAGATATGTACTCCTCTTGTACTTTCGATTTAATTCAATAAAGCAATTATGATTTCTCCGACCACTCTAATGTGTCACTTTGAATTTTATGGTTATTCTAACTTAGCCAGCAAAAACCGACCACCACTCCTTCTACGATTTTTGGAGCAGGCCCTGTCTCCGGTTCCTCCCAATACGTGCATGGGATCCGCTCTCTACGTTACAGGTGATCGGCAGGTCCCCCTTGGTTTAACTTGTCTGCGTCTACGTGTGCACAGGTCACCGGACCTCACACTCCGACCACATGGAAAACTAGGGCCGCACAAACTTTTCGGGATGATGTGTCGAGCATGATGGTACAACTAAACAGAATGTTAATACGTTCTTACTTAGTTACACCAACATAAAGTATCAAGCTTAAATGCGCTTTATACAAAGCAAACAAGCTTATAATAATATACAGTTACGTTATTACAAGCTTGCCTGAAGAGGCTCAAGTTCACAATAACACAACTATGTCCTCCTTCTACATCTCTAAGCCTATTACATTGGCTGGTCGGGGTGCAGGGCACTTACTGCTCGCCGCTTCTGATACCCTACTTGAGTCCTAGGGACTCTTGTGCTAGTTGAGCTGAAGGGGATGGCCCCACCGGTGCCTGGCTGGTCAAGACCGCAGGCTTCGTTGGTTGGCTTGCAGCTGATGGCATTTCCAGCTGACTCGTCGATGGCGTACCCTGTACAGGTGCTGTCTCACCTCCACACAGGTTAATATCGCCAATTATCTTTGACGACAAGTCCAGCTAGGCCGTCTGAAGTTCCTCTGCCGTGTCTGGGTCTACCTCCTTCAGGTACCTAGCCTCCAGGTGCTTGAGGTCGATCAGGGGGTAGTGGGCACACACCATGCTTAGTACATGGGCACCCGTGTACTCACCAGCCTCCTTCACGAACTCTTGGAATCATACCCACGCTTGTCTGCATCTCTCGACCAGTCCGAGCTAGGGCGTTCTCGGCTCTTCCTCTGTGAGTGCCAGGTCGATAAGGTCGAGGACGGGCACAATGCCAGTTGCCACTTCTTGGCACCGGTTCTTCCACGTGTCCCGCTCCTCGGTGGCCTTGAGGCATCATGCTTTCCAGTCATCACGTTCTTTGATCGTGGCCTCTAGGTGCTTCTTGGCATTGACCTTCAAAACTGAACATAGTACAAAACATCAAATGTGGTAACAAGACAAGGCAAGGTGGGCAACAGAATGAGAAAGGTGATCTAGAATACTTACTTTTTAGTTCCTCCTTCATTTTGTTGGTGTGGTCTTGGAGTTGAGACTGGCTGCGTGCTAGCTTCACGTTGTCCTCCTTCAGGCGACCACACTCTGCGGTCACACGGCTATTTTCCCCTTAGAGGTGGGCCACTTTAGCTTCTAAACCTGCATTACCAGCTGTTACTACCAAGAATACAACAACACAAGTCCTGCACTTGCTATGATAAGATGAAACTTTACTTATTTTCTCCAGCTCTTTGTTATTGAGCTGGCTGACCAGGTTTTGATTCTGTGTTTCTCGATCTATCCTCTCCTGGTCGACGGCTTCAAGTTGGCGCCGCAAGCGTTCCACTTCGGCCGCTAGTTCTTTATTGGTCACCGTGATTCCTTCAATCTGGTCGAAGCACCTCTTTTGGTATTTTGCTGTTTTCATCAAGTCCTACATACAGACAAGCTAAGTCAGATAGTTCGACTACATAATAGGGTCAAGGTTTCAAGCTAAACATACCTAAACTTCTGTCACCAGACGCTTGGTCGCCCGTTCGACTCTTAGGGTCTCTTTGACCTCTGGGATTTCTTCGTGCATAACCCATTCGTCGTTCCGATAGCGCGACACATATACATGTTGTCGCCTATCTTGGGGACGGCCCAGGACCTCTTCTACTTCTTCCTCTTCAGCCTCCTGTTCGGGAGGCGGCGCTGGTCTGGAGTCTGCAGACTCCACGACCACTAGGGCTTTTCCACGAGCCGTCGTGTCGGCAAGAATGCTATGGGCCACTTTTGGCTGCTGCTCCTCGGCTAGGTCCAGCTCCCTTGGAGCCATGGTATCCACCTCAGTAGGGTTCCTGCTCAAAGCACTTGTACTCTGCTCGGCTGTTTTCTCGACCAGCCGCTCGGGGACTGGCGTCTGGTCATCCGCCTGCTGAGGTCTAGGCGGAGTTCCTACTACAGGCTCCTCCACGGCTGGCTACTAGGCAGTTTGTCCCGCCATTACTGGTAAAGTTGTGCCGCACCCGGCTAGCTGGTCGGGGTTCTCGGTGGACGCCGACCTAATATATCAGAGACAAGTTCAGAGGATAGTGGTATCCAATGCAAATTACAAGCTTATATCAAAGATATGGTTACTTACAGCTTCGATTTGCGGAATGATGTTGCGAAGGAGCGTCTCCTCGACCACCCCTGCTCCGCATGCTCGGCAGGTTCCACCGGGTCTCTTTCCACCTCCGGTACAGGCGTCGGGGTTTGATGCTCGATATTTCCCTTGCTTGTCCTCTGTGTTGCAGTGGTCGGTGATGCGACCACTGCTGGCACAGAGGAGCCACCTTGCTCCGACGATCCCATCTGTCTTCTCCTCTTTCGAGGGATGAGCCGGAAGATGTCCGCATCCTCTTCTTCATCGTTCGATAGGGGGAAGATGGCTTGGCGTCGTTTGCTGGCTGCCAGACGCTTGCCAGCGGCTCTGGTCGATGTGTCCTCCATAGTCTCGAGTGCCGCCCAGTGGACATCGTCGGTCCTGGTGCTGGTCTGGGTGGCTGGGTCGGCAGCTTGAGGCCAATCTACACCGGGGGGAGGCGACACGAACACTGCTGCCCGGTCACGACCATTACACTGAGGCACAAAGCGAGGACAACAGTCAATTTATGGTTACAACATGACTCTACAATTAAAAGGAGGCATCATTTACCTTTGGGGGAGGTCGAGCCAGCTTGAAGGCGTGCTCGATGTCGTTCAGCCTGACGTAATTGGGATTAGCCAGGTTGAAGAGCTCCCCAATCCTAGCCTTGATTTCCATCTTGTCGAGCGGCTCCTTCCTAGTCCTTGTTGGATCGGCGCTCCCTTGGTACTCGAAGCCTAGATGAACCCTCTTCTGGCAGGGCTAGATCCTTCGGCTGATGAAGTTCCCGACCACACTTGGGCCATCTAGCTTTCCCCATGGGATCATCCCAAGTAGTTCGGTGATCTGCTCTAGGCTCTCGGGCTTCTCTGTCCAGCTATTCTTCTTCTCTGGAATCAGCCCCACGTCGCACAGGGTGATGGTGTTCGGTTCTTCATGGATGTAGAACCACTTCTTGTACCACTCATCCAGCGAGGTGTTCTAGGGGCAGTGCAAGTATTGTGCTTTCATGCCGTCGCGCAGATTTAGGTAGACGCCTCTGGCTATCTTCGAGCCACTACTCCCTTTCTTCCGAAGACAGAATAGGTGGCGAAAGAGGTCAAAATGGGGCTGGAAGCCACCATAAGACTCACAGAGATGGATGAAGGTGGAGATAAGGAGAATCGAGTTGGGATGCAGATTGCAAATCCCAATCTCATAGTACAAGCAGAGACCCTAAAGGAAAGGGTGCACTGGAATCCCGAAACCCCGTTTGAAGAAGTCTTCAAAAACCACAATCTCACCTGGTTGTGGATCGGGGAAGCTTTCTCCTTCCGGCGCACGCCATCCCACGAGTGCCTTGTTGTGGAGCACTCCCATGGCGACGAGGTCCTCGATGGTCTGCTCATTGCTCTGCGACTTCCACCATTCCTTCGCCATGACCCCGCCTTTCTTCTGGGCGTCTCTCTTCGCCATTAGTCTATCCTTACTAAGGGGGGGATGCAGTGGCGAGGGGATTGGCGATGATTTTTCGGAGGAATAGGGTTCGGTAGGAGGAAGAAGAAGGTTGCGGCGGCGGATGACAATGGGGAACGGTGTGAGTAACTTACCAGATCTACATTATATAAAACAAAGAGCTCTGTCGTTTCGTTCGCCCGAGATTATTGGGAGTCGTGCGCACGCACCATAGACGGTTGTTCACACAACCTAGAAATCTACGCCAATAAATGCGCTCCTTCGTTACCAGTGTACGTGCCTCTTCATTGATAGTGTAAGAGGGCCCACACTGACGCACCTCCATACAGGTGCCAAGCGACTGTTTGCCAGAAAAGAGTGAGAAGACAGAATGATGTACTATACCCATTTGCTTTTTTGACCAGGCGTGTCAGACTGGACTTGGCAGAGAATAGAGATAAATAAATACAACGAATAAATACATTTATGGCATTCGAGTTTTTGATGCCTGTTTCACGCTCAAGGATGGACCAGACCACTGCCATGCTCTGGGACCGCCTAGACCACTGAAGTGCTCGGGGACTGCCTAGACCACTGCTGTGCTCGGGGACTGCCTAGACCACTGCCGTGCTCGTGGACCGCCCAGACCACAGAAGTGCTCGTGGACCGCCCAGACCACTAAAGTGCTCGAGGACTGTCCAGACCACTAATGTGCTCAGGGATTGCCCAGAGCACTAACATGCTCGGGGACTACTTCGACCACTATCGTGCTCGGGGACTGCTCTGACAACTGATGTGTTCGGGGGCTATCCCGACCACTGATCGGAGAATCGTTCTCCTCGGCTACATGTGATTTGTACTCACATATAGTTGAGAGATATTTATTTAGACCTTGCTACAAGGCTCATACTTCGCCTTCCAGCAAGCTCGGGGACTACATCGGTACGATGCACCTACCGGTGCATCTCGTATCGCCTGTACGACGATTAGGTACTCAACTTAACTGGGAATTCTTTTTAGACCCTAGCATCATGTGCCTACTTCACCTACTACCAGGCTCGGGGACTAAGTGGGCACACTTCACCTTGCGGTGAATGTGTTTATTTTTCGACCACTATGCCTCTGATGATCAAAGATGCTACGCTCCAAGACGCACTTACATTTCTTTTCAGAAACACAAGTGGGCACACTTCCCGGGACGGAAACCTTTTTCTTTTTTCTTAAGAGCACCATACATTCTTCGGACAACCTATTTCTCCGGCGACGACGGTGGTCGAAAGATGTCAAGGACTCGGGCATAACTTGTCGAAGAAGGTCAAAATGGCGTGTCGCAGCAAAATACATGGTGCTCGGGGACTAGCTGTGGGGGTATTAACCCCTATACCCTTACGGCTAAGCTTGGGCCGGCCCGGATCGATGGGTTCGGTCCATCCGAAAGACGACGTGCGGCCCAGCCAACCTGGTTGGAGTCCCACGCAAGGAGTCAAGGTGGATTTGGCGATCAAGCAGGATCCTGGTCGGTTAGAATAGGAATCCTTGTCCGGCCACATATGGCAATTGTAACTGACTAGGATTAGTTTCTAGATCTGTAACCCTGCCCCCCGGACTATATAAGGCGGGCAGGGGATCCCTCTAAAAAACATCTCTCATTGATATACAGCAATACCAATTAGACGTAGGACGTAGGTATTACGCCTTCTTGGAGGCCGAACCTGGATAAAACCCCGTGTCTGTCTTGCGTCACTGTCTTGTTTGTGACTTGCGCATCTATCTGCCGACAATCTACTAACTTGAGCATACCCCTAGGTAGACTGCCGACCGTATTTTGTCGACACTTCGTCTAAGGTGGAGAATTTTCAATTTTTATGTTGAGTCCCTTACATCCTTTTGTCAAACTTTACTCGAGTAAGTCCGAGCCTAGCTCCCAGTTGAACTGCTTGGATATCTGCTTCAACTGCTCGGATGCCATTTTCAACTGCTTGGACGCCTGGTTAACAGCTCGAATGCTTGTTTCAACAACTCGGCTCCCAATTAAACTAGTCGGAAGCTTGTCTCTGGTGGTCAATAGCAAGTTGGACAGCTCAGACAAGCTCAAGATGGCATTGCTCAAAGGATACAAGGCGCTCGGAGACTAATTGTGGGGGTATGACCCCGGTACCCACAAGACAAGACATGGGTCGCGTCCCAAATGTGGCCTAGCCCACAAGATCAAGGCGTGTATCGCAATGCTACAAGAAGATGTGATTTATTGTATAATACCAAATAGGATATCTTTCTTATAACCCTACCCCTATAGAGTATATAAGGAGAGGCATGGGTCCCCTAGTGGGCATCTCCACATATCTCAATGCAATACATCAGAACATAGAATGCAGGTATTACGTCATACTGATGGCCAAACATGTCTAAATCTTGTGTCTCGGTGCTTATATTACCATCTAGTTCGTATCTCGTGCACCTCCACCGATTCATCTGCTACCATGGGCATACCCCTCGGTAGACTACCGACCATATTTCGGGGGTGGGGAGCTGCAAGGCAGAGGTTGGTGATAAATAGTTGGTTGTATCATTGAGGTGTGTAAATACATGCTTTATGTTAGAGGGGATCAATCGACCACTCGAAGAGCCTTAGGATAGCACGCGCACTCTCTCTCTCACTCCTAATTCCTTCATTGCAACAACACTCGATTGGCGCATTTCTAACACGAAGAACACTGTATTGCTGGACATAGGGTGTAACAACCCAAAAATCCACACACTGAAAATACGAACTACAAAATTTTTCTTAGAACTCCCATGTGATGATGGGTGTCATGTATAGCAACCCAACCTAAGAAATGCATTAGGTTTAACCCCAACCCAAGTTAACACATAAGCATGGCATGTCATTTGTCAATTGTGTTTATTTAAATTCTAACAAATAAAGTGTTACATACATTGATTATTCTAAATGTGATTTGGATTTCCATTTGAGTTATGATATGCTTAACAACTCCAATAAATTAGGTGCACCAATTTGGAATTCAAATTCTAGAACCAAATTTGAAATTCGAATCAAGGAAGAAGAAAAAGAAAACAGAAAAAGGAAATGAGGAAGAAGGCCGCACAGCCCAGGCTACTCGGCTTCGCGGCCCAGCCAGCCCAACCGCGCCCACCTTGCACCGGTGCGCGCACGTACGCGACCCACGAGCCAGCCCAGCGCGTCGCCCACGCCCGCGCACCCGTCTGCCTCGCTCGCAGCCACTGCCTGCTAGACCCCACATGTCAGCCACCCCCGGCTACAGTGTCATCTTCCTCACCCACGCCTCAACCGCCTACGCGACCGGCGCCCGACAGCTATGGTAGGGGCGGGCCAGGGGGTCACGCTCGGGGCATGACCCTGTCCCCCTTGTGTCGTGCCCACGCAACCCTGCACCACCATCTGATGCGATGCACACGCCTCCACCGCACAATGCCATCTGCCATGGGAGGCATGGCGCTCGGCTATAAAGCCAGCCCGCACGCCGCTCATGCCTAGTGCCTTAGCCTCTCCCTCAGCCTCCGCCGCTGCTTGGTGGCCCAGCAGCCGCACCACACCGAGAGTAGAGGGCCGAGAAGGAGACCGTGAGAGGAGGATCGGAGC
Source organism: Miscanthus floridulus (assembly GCF_019320115.1). NCBI lineage: Eukaryota > Viridiplantae > Streptophyta > Magnoliopsida > Poales > Poaceae > Miscanthus > Miscanthus floridulus. The sequence goes on from NC_089583.1 coordinate 117,609,783, forward strand.
CCCCGTGCACTGCCGAAGTCGCCGGAGCCAAGGGCGACGCCGTCGTCGTCATCACGATCATGGGTCGACACTACATGGCACTGCTTCCGGAGCTACACGACCGCAACTCGACACTGCACCGCCATACTCTCTTCCACAGCACCTACGGTGAGCCCCTGATTTTTCCCCTGCTCGCCGCTGGACCTTGCTACTCTGGCCATGGCGCTCCATACCATGAGCGCGTAGGCCAAGGCCATCCCCGACCTCTAGGCACACCAGCATAGCACACTCACATTGACCGTGACCATCCCCGAGCCCTTGGACGCTGTAGGCCTCTCCAGGTTCCCCGGACGTCGTAGTCGAGCACGCATGCCATGCTCACGACGCCGCTGCCATGGTGCAGCCACCACCGGAGCACCAGACCACGTCCGAACACCAGACCACTATGCCGAGCACCAGACCATCGGTTCGAGCACCAGACCACCGGTCCGAGCACCCGACCACCGTGCCGAGCACCAGGCCATCGGTCCGAGCACTCGACCTCTGGTCAGAGCACCGACCACCGTGGCTTGTACCGATCGGATCACCTGGCGCCTCCTTGACTCGCCTGTCCCGTTCGCTGAAGCCACGGGTAACTCACGCGCACGCCATGACCACCTCGCTGGAGCCCCATAGTGACCCGCGCACCTCGCCGTCACCACCATGTCACCGTGGCCACCGGGAAGACTCTACCGGCCACCTAGAAACTGAAAGTCCTACCCTGAGCTCTGGACACCCTCGCCGTGTCCACACGGATCCATAGGAGCCTACACTCCCCACTGTGATGCCCCTTCGAGGCCATAGCCCCCACACCGATGCCGCCGACGTGATCAGAAGACCGCCGCCGTGGCCAAGGCCACTAGAGGCCCTGGAGGACCCCTCGACCTGCCCCACATGCCCGCTGGAGCATTGTGACGCCCACGCGCACCACAGAGCTAGCCAATGTCGCTGCACCCGCGCCAATCCCGCACGACGGTTGTGCTCGAGCCGCCGTTCGCCATGACCAGTGACTTAGGAAGCACCATCCGTCGCTCTAACCCCACCATTGCAGTCACCATGGCGTGGGGAGGCTTTTCCCCACCTCAATTGGTTGCCTGAGCCATTGTGGGAGCTCGCCGGTGAGCACGTCGGCGGCAGGAGCGTGCCGTGGAAGAAACAGAGGAGAAGGGGCGAGTTGAGCAGCGCAGTCCTGCACCCGGTGCACATGAGCCAAGCCGAAGGGAAATGACGATGGACTTAGTCCACCATAGACCTGTCTGCGGTCCATGGACCAGTGTCTCTTGGTCCACCATGAGCCACGCTCACACCCACGGTCGAAGACCACAGCCTAGTGGAGGCCCACGGCTACGATGTGGCAGCGCCACAGCTTGCCACGTGTCCGGGTCAGCCCGGCCCACACCGGCCCAACCCGAGCCCACCAAGGCCCATTTGAGACCCAGCCCGTATTGACCGTTGACCGGTCAACGTTGACCGTTGACTTGGCCCCACATGTTAGTAACACAGATGCTCTGGACCCACATGTCAGACGCTGATGTCATGATGACATCACACGAGACCCACACGTCAGTGACCCTGACAGTTGACCGTAGACCACTGACCGATGACTCGCCGTTGACTGACGTTGACTTTGACCGGACCCACATGTCAGTGACCTAAGAGTCCCTGGACCCACCTGTCAGAACAGATGACGTTACTGACGTCAATTGGACCCCACGTGTCAGCTCGGAACCAAGATGATGATGTCATGCTGACGTCAGTAAGCCACGTGGACCAACCACAGCATGACACATGTCAGCCCAGGATTAATTCAGCCTTTATCCATTTTCAGAAATGATTTAAACTTCAGAAATTCATAACTAAATCATACGACCTCAAAAAAATATGAAACCAGGACCAAAATTCATCTAAAATCAAGCTCTACGCAATGAACCCATGTTTGAGTGCATTTGGCTCTTTTGAATTTCCATTGCTTCTTTGTGCTACTCTATAGACGTCGCTAACGCGACTATAATGCAAACGTTGTAGACTCAGAGGAGAACCTGACAAACGAGGATCACGAGTACTGTGAGGAGAACAAAGATGACTACACTAAAGGTGCCATATCCCACCCAATCTCGTAGCACCTATTACGCATGGCTAACTTAGAACAGCTATTGCTTTACTTTACTGCTACAGTCATATTAAAATAGGACTTGCATGGTAGTATGCTTGCTTGCAAGCCTTTACCTTGACGCAACCTTACCTCTGCATACCCTGCTATTAGGCTAGACACACGCTTACTACTATATACTTCATTACATATACTTCTACTATGTCAATACTACGTGTGTGGTGGACACTGGTGTTAACTGGACCATGGGGAAAGTGTTGCGTGTGTGACTTGGGTGTGTGGAGGGTGAGGGTTGTGTTGACCAAGTTGGAGTATACGACGAGCCTGGGGCAAGTCTTGCTATGGGATGCTACCTGGGCACCCCTAGAAATGGATACCTGTGGTGGGTAAATGGTATATGAGGTGGACCTGGGTGTGAACCTATGATGGGAGGAGCCTGGGATAGAGGTGCTATGGTGGCACAATAAATGAAAACCCTGGTGGAGACATTCTGGCTTGGTCATACCTAAGGACTTACTAGTACTCAGATTCACCAGGAAGCCTTACGTACCACTTGCCCTATATGGTGCGGGACGGCTAGACTACTTGGTAGGATATTGCCACTACTGCTAGGTTGATAGCGGACAGTGTAAGGAGGTATGGGGCATGGAGGATTCCCCCCACACCCTTCCGAGACTTCATGGAGACCTTGTGGACCTGGCTCATGACTCATAGTTTCAGCCACCCTAGATTTGACTTGGGGTGAACCAGGCCTAAATGGTAGAGTGGCATTATCCTAGGCTAGCAAGCGGCCGGAATCAGCCTAGTTGATGACGGTCAGCGAGGAAGGCGGATCTTGTGGTTATGTGAAACCTCTGTAGAGTGTATGGTTGATTGATCGATACATGTGCCGACTTGTCGGCTATGGACCTTTCCTGGGTTTCGCTTAAACTAGATAGTGAGATGAGTC